>NC_051154.1:106092024-106335682 GCF_013339745.2 Dermacentor silvarum | reverse complement strand
AGGGGTTCTGTAGGTCTATTCCTTTGATCATGTGTATATTTGGTCAGATTTACATAGGGCAGACTGGCCGGTGCCTCAACATGTGCCTGGGAGAGCACCAACATAGGTGTGACATAGGCCAACATAGGCATGAACATAGTGGACTTGAATGCATGAGAACTATGCCGGTAGCTCATGCAAATATTCTATAACGGCTGGTACTTAAATGTCTCGGGTTGCATTGGGTCATGCTTGCGTGTGTGTATGTGTTGCGTCTATGTACAAACGTTTTGTACACCAGCACTCCTATGCTTGTTTCCACGCCAAGTGATCAGATAGAAAATTTTCCAATTCCCGCTAGCAATCCACACACACTGCTGCTCTTTGTCGATTGGAAACGAATACAGCCAAAGTAGTTCACAACACGTACACCCACAGCTGAGCCATGTTGCTGTTTGTACAGCCAAGAGAAAATTTGGGCATACGGTAGTGGCTGCTACACCCAAAGGCTACACAGCGGTTCCTCAACGACTTTGTGTGAACTGATATTGCATAAACTTTTCGCACAACTAACATTTCCAAATCGTTTCGCAGCAAGTGATACAGTGTGTATTCCTGTGGTTCATTGCCAAGTGTTGTTAATTTTCTGTCCTTTCACCATGCAGGGTACACGTGCACTCGCTTCAAGACGACGACCCTCCACCTCAAAAAACAGCCTCTCCTCAAGACTAGCAGGAGATTAAATGAAAGGAAAATACCACATCCATAACCAAACAGATACTATGTGTTCCTTACATTTAACCTCCTTCTGTCTTTATGGAAGCGTGGTATATGCTCAATAAATGTTTTTATAAACTTTTTTTTGTTGAGAAATGTCTAATGTGCAGCATATGTACGGACCCACGTACATGTTGGATGTTGGAAAAAGTGCTGCACCTTAGCTTGGTATATGTATATCAAGCACCAAGGACACATGAGAAAATGTTGCCACACGTGGTGGCTAATTTTGTTTTAGGAATTCTATGAATGCCAGCAATCTAATGTATAAACTCCGTAGAGGCTCATTAGGAAGACATGACACGGTCACACGAAAACTGCTTTGGAGCACGCATTAGGAAGACATTTCATGCTCACAAGAAAAGCACTCATCAAGTATGCATCAGAACGACGGTGGCCAATATGTTTTAGAATGGCATTAGGAATACATCAGAATATTTCCGAAGAAACACATCAGAGACTCATTTGGCTGTAATGTCAAAAGTCATCAGACCTTCATGTGAAACTCATCTCATATTTTCTTAAGGGCATATCCCCTTAAGCAATGGCTCGTACTCCCGTAAACGCGGCTTCCCCATTACGACGTCAGAAGAGAAGTGAAATTCTACGCTGGAATTATTAGCTGCAACGCAGTCAGCTGTGGAAGCAGACAACGATGAACACGGGAGCAGTGACACGAGCGTGTTCCGAGCACGAGCACGAGCCAACGAGCCAGCTGCGGAAGATGACGACGACGCTCGATTCCATGCTGCTGATGATAAGTTTCTGTACACAGGCATGTGCTTCGCTTCGCTTTGAAAATAAAAGCGGCATCATGCATGGGAAAATGTAAAACTATTTAGATCTGTTTTTATTCCAAATCCGCTATTAGCCTTCTGTTTTAGATCAAAAGGACAGGAGTCCAGACCTTACGGACAGCACTAGCCGCGCCCACATGGGCGGACCCTCCGTGGTTGCTTATTGGCTATGGTAAGTTTTAGGCGGCTGAGTACGAGGTCACAGGATCCAATCCTGGTCAGGGCGGCCGCATATCGACGGGGGCGAAATGCTAAAACACGCGTGTACTTAGATTTAGGTGCATGTTAAGGAACTCCAGCTGCTTCATATTATTCCGGAGTCCCCCTATGGCGTGCCTTGTAATCAGATCGCACGTTTCAGCTTCGCTGGTTAACCATCTTCAGGGAGTGGAAGGGCCGACGAATTTTGTCAGTTAGTTGTCTGAGAGAAAAAAAACGCAGGTTGTGATAAACAGCCGTCTGTACCGAATGCAAATTCCAGGCCCGGAAAATAGCGACCAGTTTGTAAAAAAAAAGATCACCAGCCTTTGCCCTGTCGAGAAAATGGGGGTAAACGAAGCACGGTCGTGCATCCTTCTAATACCTTGTACATTTCCTTCGCTTTCGTGCAACTTTTCCTTCCATTGCGTTGTACGGTTCTCGGCTCATCGTTGTTGTCGCTTGAGTTCGATGTCTCGAGTTTGCTCGGCGGCGTGGCTAGCAGCATTCGCTCGCTATTGCTGCTTGCGAGTCCGCGAAATTGAATTGCTTCAAAATTAAATGTGTCCGTCACGCAAGACAATGAATGACTCATACTCCCTTAAGCAATAGCTGATACCGCCGTCCCCATTACGACGACAGAAGAGTAGTGAAATTCTCCGCTGGAATGATGAGCGGCAACGGAGCCAGTTGTGGCAGAAGACGACGACGCTCCAGCTAATGCTGAAGATGATACCGCGTGCGCGTACACCGACCCCGACACAAGTGAGCCTATTAAGCTTCCCTTAAAGGGATTCGCATAACAATAGAAATATATCTCCCTACCTTGGTTACATCCTCCAACGTAGCCCGGCCGCTGTAGTCAAAACTTGCAGCAGCGACTCCAAAAGTAAATGCTATGACAGCGTGGTACATTACCAAGTAATACTTAAAGGATAAGAGATTGATAAAACTACCAAAAGCCCTTCTTAATCACATATCTGCAGTTTGAAAGCAATAACGTTTATATATGCTGCTTGCATAATGCTAACATTTGAAAACTTGATTGATAGCAGAGGTCACAAACCAAAAACCGATTTCTCGCTGACGTCAGCAAGCATGCGCAGATCACGATGTAAACGTTTGCCTCAACACTCCGTCAAGTATTCTGACTCACGTGCACTGCGATAATTGGACAAGGCTTGCATTTTGTCGAAATAAATATAAAAGAAACATATTTAGTCACCCTAAGGTAACGACCACTTGCACGTAATGATTTTGGCATTTCAATGCTTAGTGCTACGAGCAAACGTTGTAGAAGTGAGTGTACGCTAATCGTCTTAACGGTGCCAGTGATATGGAATGCCTCGCTATGAGAAGACGCTTGCATATATTGGTTTCTTGCGCGACATGGAGTGAGGTGTATGCGAGAGCACGTTTAGGCAGGATAACCAAAGAGCAGTTTTATACATACGTCGGGTGCCAGTGAAACCACCAATTTTCGCATATACGCCGCAATGCGACACTAAAACCTCGTCTACGTGACTGAACCACGTGCGAGGACAGATATATTTCTCGGCATCCTTGGTTACGCTTTCTATGAGATATATTGCAACACATGCGCGGTTAACGCCTTAGGATTTCGTGACAAACCGTTGCTCTCGGAAGCAACAAGCCATGCGCTTTTCAGGATAAAGTTTTCTTTCGCAATTTGTATCTATCAGATAAAAGTATGCGTTTACTGTCGACAACGGAAAGGCATGTTGGCGGACCATAATATGCGCTTCATAGACTGGGCTTTCGGAATGTGAATCGCTTTTTTAACGGCGGAACTGTTTAAGCCGGAGGTTGACCCGTGTACCGTAGACCAGAAACTGCGCCTGGCAACGAAGTCACCGCGCGTTGCCTAGCAACCACTTGGCACAGCTGCGCCTCGCTTCGCCGCTGCTCCGCAACACCGCGCCGAGCTGCTACGACCGCGCACCTGCTCCATCAAGCCATGACGTCACTTCGCGTCGCCTAGCAACACCACATGTGCCTCGCTTCGCCTAGGCATGGTAGCACTTCGCCAAGCATTGCTTAAGCCTAGTTACACGCTTTGCCCATCCGGAATACCATGTCAAAGAATCAGGCGAGAAGAGGCGTCGTCGAGTCGAAGATCCCGAGTTTCGAGAACGAGAACGCGAGAGTCTGCGTTTGAGTACCCAGGGTCATCAGGATAGCGACCCTTCCAGCAGCTTAGCGTAACCCGAAAACCGCCGAATAGTGGGGGGACCAACCGAAATGGGAAATAAATGCATGAATAATCGTTTCTTGGCCTGGGCATCCTCTAGCTATACTGAATCGGGTCTAGCGAAACTGAGTCGAGTCTATACTGAGCCTGACCCAGCAAAACATACCGTTTCCAAGCAAAACTTGGCCGAGCCTAGCAAAGATCTGGCATAAGCTCGGTCGATCACAAGCTACCCTGTTTGCTCCAGCCTTGCACCACTTGTGCAAGCTGCGCTCATTTTTTTGTGGCTACATATGTTTCGCGATATCTTAGATACATATTTGGGTGAATTCTTGTCACTTCTTAATGAAGTGGTGCGTGATTGTTCGGAATTGTGCTTTGACTGTTTTTCTGACTTCTTTTTCTAAACGTAATGATGTGCCCCTATTTGGATATTTTCCTGATACTTAGATTGCAAAGTAGGGCCCTCGGAGACCAGTTAATTCCTTGACAAACCTGCACATTTTTTGAAATTTTATCTCTTAAATGCAGGAATTTTAGCATGTCTAAACTGGAATGTGGATTACGGGGGAGGCCATAGTGGTGGACTCGTGCTTATTCTGACCTCCTTGAGTTTTTAAGTTGCCCCAAAAGCACGGTGCACCAGTGCTTTTGCATTCCAGCCTTATCGAAAATGGCCACCGCGGCAAGTAGTAGAACTCACGACATCGAGGCACTCCTCAAGGAGCCGTTCTGTCACCTTTCCTATTTAACCTAGCAATGAAGTCGCTATAATCCAAACTCGACACGATACCCGGCCTGCGACACACACTCTACGCCGACGACATTACGCTTTTGAAGACCACGGGATCAGGCGGACAAGTCGAAGAGGCCCTGCAGAAGGCCGCCGACACGGTCGTCCAGCGCGTGACTGACGCGGGTTTTTATAGTGCTCCCAGAGCAAATCGATGGTACTAATACTTCGACCCCCAGACTGGCACAGAATAAAGAGGCCACTACCCATCATTAACATGCACGTCAATGACATGGCAATATCCCACGTAGATCACATGAGGGTCCTGGGCCTTTTTGTACAGAAGAATGACCGTAACATTACCATGGATCTTCTCACCATAGCGGTGAATCAAGCGGTACATCTAATCACCCGAGTGAGGGCATACAAGAAAGGCGTGAAGGATAAGGAGCTACTCCAAATGGTCCACGCCTTCGTAATCTCAAGGCTCACCTACGCCCATTCCTAACTACATCATCTCCCAACCGAAAGAGCACAACTGGACCGCCTCATTCACAAAGTGTACAAGGCGGCGCTGCGGCTCATCCGTACAACTCCTACCGGGGGCCTATCAAGCGTGGGGTTACACAGTACCCTGGAAGAACTTCTAGAAGCGCATTCACACGGCGCACATTCACCGACTACACGACCGGCCGAGCCGTTGGATCCTGGACCGAATCGGGCACAGAGTATCCCCAACGCGCAAAGATTCTGCCACCATTCCCCCGACATCAGAAAGAGATTCCTCATCAAGCCGCTGCCAAAGAACATGCTGGTAGGTCATCACGATGGCAGACGAAAAGATAAGAGCTCAAGCCCTGCACAAGGCCCATGGGTCGAACTCCGAAGCAGCATACGTCGACGCTACTCAATATTTCTCGCCAAATAACACGTACGCAATCAGCGTAAATACCGTTCCCAACATCAACAACCACAACGACAACAACCAATCTGCGCCCCGAGCAACACCAATAAGGATGGCCGGTGCTCTCCGTGCCCTCATCTCGGCGGCTGCCGAAGAGGTGGCCATTGCCCTCACTGCAGCGGCCCGATTTACCACCTTAATCAGTGACTCAAAGACCGCCATATCCAACTTTCCACGTGGAATCGTGGCCCCAACCACGCTGCAAATACTGCACCCCCTACTTTCCCCCAAACAACAAGATAGTAAAGAAGAACCCACCCCAATTGAATGGATATGGGCCCCGGCTTACGCAAGGAATCCGGGGAACAAGGCGGCCCATCAGTCTTCCCGAGAATTCGTCAACCGAGAGGTGGGCCCCGTCTCTAACCCGGGAGACCTGGTCAGCGAGCCACTGACCCCATACCACGATATTGCACAAAACTACCACCTAGAAAAACGGATAAAACCCACCCTTCATTCCAAGCTCACCAAGGGACAGGAATTCACCTGGCGCCGACTCGAAACGTACTCCTTTCCCAACCCACAAATATACACACACTTCTACCCTGACTTGACGAACCCACACTGCTCATTATGTGGGCCCACAGCCTCTTTAAATCACATTCTCTGGGACTGCAGGAAAGACCCCCCCCCCCCCCCCCCTACAGATCTCCTGGCCGCTCCCTCGCCTGAAGCCTGCGAAGCAATACCCTGGGACCCGAGCCTGGATGTTCAACTTCGGACCATAAAAAGAGCCGAGGAGGTGGCTGTAAGGCATCGCCTAGTAGCCACCCCTCACTAAGCCAAATTGACAAAACAAAGTTGTTTCCTCCTCCTCGAGCTCACCAACCGCTATAGCATTGAGTAGCCATGGCGAGTGCTTGCTTATTTTTCTGTACAAACATTTAAAATGCAGTCGTTGAAATTTAGGGTCTTTGAGAAACTGGAAGAGATTTTCCTGAAAGAGAACGTTTACATTGCTTATGCTGCTAGTTTTGAATCCTTAGTATTCTTATTGTGCGCGCCCGACCGGGCCGCAAGGCTCCGGGGGCAGGGGAGGGGGCGTGTTCAATCGTGGCGGCAGCGGCGGCCGCACGCGCCCGCCCGGGCCGCTGTATCTTGAAAGTCATCTGCGTCGGGGACACAGTCCAACGTGCGCTGTGCTTTCGCGGCTTAGTTCGCTTGATGCAAGATGCAGCGCGAAGGTCAATTCGCTCGGTGGTGCTGCTGCACTTCCTCACTCCAGTAGAGATGGGCAAAACGGCTCACTTCAGTGAGCGGCTCGGAACGGCTCAGCTCACTGAAATGAACCGGTTCATTTGAACCGGCTCACCTGTTCACTTAAACGTGTAACCTGTGTTATGCATACTCTATAGATATGTGGCTTTGAAAAAAAAACGATATATGCATAATAGCCGTGTTATTGTTATTTTCGCTATGTTTAGAGAATATTTTTACATATATTAAAAGCGTGAATTTTTAGTTGTAATCACGGTGAAAGAATAAGGAGAGGTGCTGACACTCTCCCCCCAACGCGCGCGAAAGCGCCGCTCGCTCGCGTCCAGATTATGTTCGGCTTGGTTGCAGCTGGTTCGGCGCCGTCGTAGAGGGCGCTGCGATATGCGGTCCCAGCCTCGGCGGGAAGGCGCGTGCTTCGCTGTCTTTGTGTGCTTTGTGCTTGCATGTGCAGCCGTGCTGTTTTGAAGGCACACTTTTTGTTCACGCGCCTTTCATCATCTTGTGATTGTGTATTGTCGCCACGGGCCCTCGACCAAGGTGGAAGCGGCCTTCTGAGAGTTTGAAATGGGTAGAAAGTGCTTCGTCACGAACTGCAATTCTGGATACCGAACTTGTGCGGAGCGTGTGCCTCTATTCAAAGTGCCGTCCGACAGCGGTGGTCTAGAGCAGTGCCGCCGTTTAAATCTGAGGGCAGACCGAACTCTAATGCCTACCGACCATGTTTGCGCCAAGCATTTTTCAGAGGATATGATATCGACGGCATATTACGCGGAGCTCGATAAAATGGTGCTACTTGACGCGCCAAAGAGCCCTGTTCTGTCTGAGTTCCTATCTTATTTCCGAACCGTCCGAAGAACCACACACGGTCAAATAAACCTCGAAAGCCGCTGTGGAAGAGAGAACCTCCTGTGTGCCACAAAAACTGTGTGCCACAGCAGTCTGTGCAAATTTTGCTGCATGTATAAGATATATACTGGGTGTCTTAACTATCATGCACCAAGATTTTAAAATATGAAAATGTCACATAGCTGGACAGAACCAAGGCAATGTTGTCTGTCGTCTCATGGAGATACTAAGATTATTTTTTGCATTCCGCCTTATTACATAATTATTTTCATAACTGATTAATCAACTTTTCTAATGCTAAAATTAGAAAAAAAAGTGTGAACGAGAGAATTGCACAGCAACATGAAAGATTCCCGATACAGTTTTTTGTTGCTCAATACGTGATACATAAAAGTGTTTTCCGAGCGTGAAAGAAACCCGCGAATAGACTCAAAATTGCCTCGAGGCACTTTGCATGTATTCGTGGGCTTCTTTCACGCTCGGAAAAATACTTCTACGTAGCGTGTATTGAGTAATAGGAAGCTGTATCGGGAGTCTTTCATGTTGCTCTACAATTTTCTCATTGAAACTTTTAATGTAAATATAATATTTGAGAAGTTAGTTAATAAATTAAAACTAATCATGTAATTAGGCCAAATGTAAAAAATAATCTCAGTATCTCCAAGGGACGGAAAACAACATTACCTTGGTTCTGTTCAGCTACGTGACATTTACATGTTTTTATATCTTTGTGCTGTTTTCTGCTGTTTTCTGCTGCTAATACTGCTGATAATACTGCTGTTTTCTGTGCAGATGTGTGCCTGATTTTCAAATTTGTGCCATCCTGGATACTGAATGTTTTTTTACAATGCGCGTGCGATGTATATTACACGCTTGCATGTTTTTATTCAACATTTTTCATTGTGAGAGTGTATGAGAGCGCGTAAGCTTCTGGGAAGGCTATCCTCTATTAAAATTATCGAGCTGCTTCATGCACATTTTTTAAAATTATTCTGTCTTTGCAAAATAAAAAATAAAAAGTCTATGAGATTGTTGTGTGCTGGGTATAAGTGTATTTGTGAACAGCTGTAGCATGCATTGTCCAATACGCTTACATTGGCACATTCTCATGTGCAATTTAAGAAAAAAGAAAGTCACCCCTTAGATCCTGCAAGAGTCACTCGCTCCCCAAACGACGAAATCCAAATGAATAATATACACTGTCTATGTTAAGTGGAATTGAAATAAAAAAGATTTTCACAAGTAAACTGTATTAGTGATATTGTAATCCAAGATAAAACGCCTGCCTTCGTCCCGCCTGATAAATTATCTTTGGATTTCTTTACATAGCTATGTGCTTGCTCATCATAGGTTCTAACCATGAACACCCACTTTGCTCTAGTGCGTTGCATATCGCAAGCTTGCGCCATTTCTTTTCTTATATTATATCGCGCCCACACTGAATTCGCGTGACGATGCTTCAACGGTTTTCTGAGTTTGAATTTTCCGATGCAGCCACTATTTTCTTCTGATCGAGGGGTAGCCCACGGGCTTGAATTCATTTTTTTATGCTTGTATGCATGACTAGATCGGCGGGAACGAAATGTGCGCGCGAGCGGAATGTGAGTGGGCGTTGAGTGCTGCCCGATCGATCCGTGTTCACGTCATTCACGCCCTGCACAATATACGTTCATGTTACCAAAGCATTAAGCCTGGTACACTTATCACCTTAATCTGAAATAACGAATTTCCTTCGCGCTTTGAGTTTTACTGGCGCCACTATGAACGAAAATTTAGCGGAGGCAGAGGAATGCCAAGCCGCCGCTGGCCGCGTCGCCATCTATCTTCTCGCAGCAGAGCTACTCGGTGCGCCCTCACGCGGCCGAACATAATCTGGACGCTCGCTCGCGCACAGTGTCAACACCTAAATATTCTTCCACCGTGGTTGTAATGAAACTTTATTTTCTGATATTGGGGATAAAATGCTTATGATATTGTGACAGGCTGAATGCGACGTACTTTTTTCAGAAAAAAAATATGTAACTTCATCGTCATTACAGAAGCTTGTCTGTTTTTGTGGTACTTTAAAATCAACTTTTGTCAAAATAAAAACACAAAATGATTGTACATTATGTTTCAACTTTATTCATTTATTCACATACGTATGTTCACTATAATATGAGTAAGCTGTAACGCCATGCAAAATGAATGTAGAAATCATTTCTTGAAGGAATATACAAAAATCATATGACCCGCCGTGGTTGCTCAGTGGCTATGGTGTTAGGCTGCTAAGCACGAGGTCGCGGGATCGAATCCCGGCCACGGCGGCCGCATTTCGATGGGGGCGAAATGCGAAAACACCCGTGTACCTAGATTTAGGTGCACGTTAAAGAACCCCAGGTAGTCCAAATTTCCCGAGTCCCCCACTACGGCCTGCCTCATAATCAGAACTGGTTTTGGCAGGTAAAACCCCATAATTTAATTTAATTTAAAAATCATACGAAAGATCCACAAAACTGCCGCACGTACCTTTCGTTTTTTTTTCTCTTGAGTGCACGCGCGATACTGGCGATCATGCCATCATACGCCAGGACAAAAAAAAAAGAAAAAAAAATGAAGTTCTATTACAACACAACAGATCATTAATTGGCCTCGTTTTAATGACGTGCTAATGATACACGCTCAGAAAATCCACTGAAGTGGATGTCATAGGCGACATTTTCATGACTACACTAATTAGCACAAATGAAGACCAGGAAGTAAACTGTGCGTTCACCCATTGTCTTTAAAGACACGGAACACCATCTTCGAAATGTTATTGGACCAGCGCACAATGTGCGATCGGTGAGAGTCGTGAGACATCGTTCGAGCAGCAGCAGGCAACGAACGGTACCATCCTTTTCCAATTAAAACTTCTTTACTTCTCCCCTCGGTGGCATCGGGTGCCACACCATAGGGCGCACAAAAAACCTACGGGACTGCTGCTCACACCACACACTGCGAGCGAGTACCAGTAGCGCGAGTCTGCCCACACCGGCCACCATTCGTCGGTCAGAAATCGAAAAACTCAGCAGAAGACCCAGCTCTGACGGAACGGTTCGGCACGGCTCATTCAAGGTGAGCGAACCGGCTTCCTCACTCTGAAAGAAACGCCGCTCACTTACTGAACCACGGCTCAATCGCTCTTCAAGAGAGCGGCTCAAAAGATCCGGCTCGTTCCTGAGCGCTTTCTAGGAACGGTTCCTCACGCTCACTGAACGAGAGAGAGCTCAGCCGGCTTCCTCTATCCAAAAGAACCGCCGCTCACTGATTGAACCACAGCTCCCTCACTCTTCAAAAGATAGGCGCGCTCCTGAGCGCTCAGGAGCGAGCCGGATCTCTTGAAGAGCGAGGGAGCCGTGGCGAAAAGAGCGGCTCGCTCTTGAGCGCAGCCGGATCTTTTGAGCAGCTCTTTTGAAGAGCGAGGGAGCCGTGGTTCAGTAAGTGAGCGGCGGTTCTTTCGTTCTTCAGCCGAAGGCGAGGGGGTGAAGGCGACTCTTGCGAGGAAGGGTGAGAGGGCAGTTGCTTTCTCGTACCGCTAATAGATGGCGCGGAAGTCGCACCCAGCAGAAGACACGGCTCTGACGGAACGCGAGAGAACCGGCTCCCTTTCTCCAAAATAACCGCCGCTCATTTTTACTGAACCGCCGCTCACTCGCTCTTTAAAAAGAGCCGCTCACAAGATCCGGCTCGCTCCTGAGCGACCCATCTCTACACTCCAGCGTTTTGACAGGGATTTTCCGCGGTCACCGAGTGAGATCTGTCAAGTTTGCTTGTGTGTGCATGACACCACGTTTGTTAATTTAATCAGTATGCCTATGCTTACAAGTTTACACCGCCGATAAAACTGCTATCCTTACATCATGTAGGTTTCCACTAATTTGCTATCGCAATTGATGCTTCGCCTTTTGGACGAAAGACTTTTATACTCCTGCAAGATAGTAATCGTATTAGGCAGCCATTTGTAAGCTCCAAAGCTGAATACTTGAAAGGTTGTTGTGACCTATCGGCGTGTCGCAGCCAATGCACTGTTTTATGGAAATTTCTGAGGCAATGCCTTTCCAACGAGAAAACGTGTAGGTCACGTAAGACGAAATAATATAAAGACATTAGTGTATAAAACAACATAAAATCGAAAGGAAAGAAGATCGGTGGCGGTGAGTTTCGAGCCTATGACCCCACACTCAGAAGCTAAACTGGGCTTAACACTCACGCTTGCCGACGGTCCATATGTCTAAACCGGATCAACGTGTGATACCACCGTTATAAAACAAATGCCAAAGGAGAACAGTTTCTATGAAGGCTTTCTTGAAAATTTTGGTGATGGTGGAATAAAAGCCATCTCTAGGAGAACTTGTAGGGCCGACTTGTAGCATTGCAGACATCAGGATTATTGCCAAACCCGCTACATCGTCGATGCGTTACGGTGGTCGGGACTCGTGGGATGTATTGGGGCGTTTCTTCACCGACCGAAATGCCACGGATATCTGAAGGCTCATGCGTTTCACGTCGCGCAACACATGAGCGGTGAGTGATTGATAAGGATGATAAGGAGTGATGAGAGGTTATATGGGCCTCATCACAGTTGATAATTGTTCGACGCAGTATGATAATGTGCTAAAGAGCGATAGGGACTTATATTGGGCGGAGCAATTCAGATAAGGTAAAAAGTGCTGATAAGGTTGATGAAGAGCCTATCAAGTCCGAAAAGTATGATAAGCACCGATAAGAGTAATTAAGAATTAGATTATATCCGATAAGGTTAATAAAGATTGAGTTGATAAACATTGATATGAGTTGATAAAGATTGAATCTATTGCGATAAGGTTTATACCAACCGACAATCGTTGATAAGGCTCGGATCGAGTCCGATCAGATTAATAACAACAAAAAGGGGTGATAAAGGTCGTACCTAGTCTAATAAGGTTTATAACGCCCCATAAGGGTTGATAACGTTCATGCCAGTCCGACCAAGTTACATAACACTGATAATGACACCGGGCTGCGTGGAGATGAGCAAGGGGCACAATGATTCCACGTACTTGGACAACTCCCAGAGGATTTGTCCAAGCACACCTACGGAAAGGGCGCGAACGACGTCGTGGACGCTGCATTGATCTCGACGGTGCGAAGACTTGTGGTGGTGGCGCTTGTGTAAGGTCCGCAACACCTTCGCTGTACATTCACTCTCACAGGGTGTAATGGAGGCGGAGATTTTTCACTGTCAAACTAGTTTTGCATCTCTGCTTGATAAGGTCATGCGCTGACATCACACTGATACGGCTGTTCGTATACATAGCCACGGCGTTCTTTTGTCACCGTAGACTTACTTCTCTGTGCTGACACACAGAGCTTCGTTCAACGGAGAATAGTTTTGCTAATGATAATGGATAGCAGCAGCACACGCTGACACGTATATTTTGCAGTGCGTCATTAAAGTCAAGTAGTATTCCTGCATATTCCATTGCTACTGGGCGAAAGATTGGCAACTTCTTTCGGAGAGAGGCGGTCTGAAAGATGAACACGTCAGGCCATGACGTGCGTGTGAGGGGTTACTCAGACTGGGGCGACTCAGACGATTTATAACTGCAAAAATAATTCAGTACAATGTTCCTGCACCAGTACAGCACTCAGAACGTTTAATCTTTATGACATCTGCTTGGGGCCATCAGTAGCTTAAGCTAGCGCTCGGAGCAAGTGAGTTAGGCTAAGAGAGGGCGATGATTGCAGCAGCAAAGACGTTGGCGGCGTTTCATGAAGAGATAAAACAGTTAGAAGTCATTCTATCTGTAAAATAGCGCCATTTAATTACAATACGAGCATATCCATGGATGCTTTGAATAATCTATTATTGAACACCAGTGAAGGCGTTATGGCCCGCCAGCTAATTTGGGCAAGCCAATTTTTTTCTAACTCGAGAGAGGAAGGAAAAGGAGAGGCGGAAGGGAGCTGAGCTGCTGAGCACTATCGGGGCGCGCACGTGGTTAAGGGATGGTCGCGCGCCCTCCGTTCCAAAGTGCTTGCTTTGATGGCTCCAGCCGATAACCCCACATTCAACGTCCAAAAAAAAAGAAAAAAGAACTTGGAAAAGCTTCGCCTTTAAGATTGGAACGCGATAGCATTATTGGACGCCGCTGACGCTGACACCGTATTTTCTGCGACATGAGGCCCAATCAAAACGAATTAGCAGGTGAAGTCCCAATTCGACCTGCCTTAGGGAGCCTACATGCAAGCGCTGTTTTAAAACAGCGCTTGCATATAGGCTCCCTAACCTGCCTAGGATGCGAGCGTCATCAGGATATCATTTTCGCAAGTAAAGTACCCGAACGCGTGGCTGTAGGTCTGGTAGAAATGCTGGAAAAGGAGTTTGTGTTGGAGCTCCCTCGTAGCAGAATTAGGTTTTCTCGTACATTCAAATTACAATCCGACGCCGATTGGTAAACGATCCGACGGCGAATCCGACGCCGAAGGGTAAAGTCGTGCTTTACCATTTTTCTGACGGATTTCACTGTGAGAAATTCAATTTTTGTTCACCAAAACCTTGCACCACGTGGAGGGCCTGCGCGGTCGGAGTGGTTGGGGATTATTTTCTCCGCGGCATGCCGACATCGCACGCCAGTTGCCGACGCCGGATTTTATGCGACAAGGGGCTCTTAACGCTATCGCGTTAAAAGGTCCTACAAGGTCTCCTCAGCACGAATATGTCTGGAAGGAAAGAATAATAGACGTGGCAGAGCTTTTTGAAGTTGCTCGGGAAAGATTAATGATCAAATATCAAAGTATCGCCTGCTCGTTTAGACTGAAGACGTCGCAATGCCCGTTTGTTTACAAGCAGGCAGCTCTGTACTAACTATCTGATGCTCTTGAACGAAGATCTGTCCTTACTGATCCGGCTGCTTCAAATCATTAAGTTTTGGAAACGTTCATGGCTGACACGTTACTTGAAATGCTACCGTACAGAGCCACATGGACGATTCCCCCACACTGCCTGCGAGCACAGCTTCTATTGGTGCTTTGCAGCGATCGTGGGCGCACAGAATATTTTCAGTAATCGCGCAGGCATTGCACGACAGGTTTATTCTCAAATAACGAACAGTAGCCACGTTCCTTCGAGTACGGCTGGTTATTTTAAATCATTGGAAAGAACCTCTTACATTCGTTCAGTTTACCGTAGGAAATATTTCGTACAGATGGCATTCTATCAGAGTGTGACAGTTTTAACCTGCCAAGAACCCTTTTATAAAATACGTAGCATGTCTGTTGAAGGAAGTGAGGAAAGAGTGGAGAAGGAAAGCCAGGGAGGTTAACCAGTTCAGCACAACCGGTTTGCTACCCTACACATGGGAGCGGGATGAGGGGGAATGAAAGATGGGGAGGAGAGAGAGAGCACATAACGTACACAGCACACACATCGTCAGTCACAGTCTGTTGAGACGCCCGTGGCCTCATTTTACCATATGCATACAACTCGTCGCGTGATGAAACGGCCAGCTACTCACCCTCTTACCTTCTCTTTGGACACCATTCTTTATTACCCTCTGACACCTTGCCCCCTTCTGATCCGGCCTCCCCGTCCACGACTTCCTATGCGCTAGATGCGCTGCACAGTAGCTGCGCTCGGTTCTCCTCATCGCAGACCGCACAAAAGTCCACTTACAATCGTCGACACCGGGATACCGATTTTCCACCGGGCTCTCTTGTCCGTCTCTGGCTCCCATCTCGTCATGTCGGCCTCTGTGAAAAGTTAATGTCGCGGTACGTCGGGTCCTACCGCGTGCTGCGCCAGGTGACTCCTGTCAGCTATGAGATAACTCCCACGGCATCCACCTCATCGACTGTCACACCACGAGGTGACATAGTACATGTTTCCCGCCTCAAGCGTTACAACTGTGATAACCCTTTTTGACCACAACAAGCACCGGGACGGTGATTCAGCGGCCGGGGATAATGCCACGAGCAATGGTGAATACAAAGACGTTGTAGTGGGGCTGGGTCAGAGGCTATCCTGTCGGACTGAAAAGCCTGCTGAGCCTTGCGCGCTTAGTGCAGTATTGACTACACAAGTGCTAGCCGTTTACTGTACAGTAAATACTCTCCATAACAAAATGTACCCGATGTTCTAGTTAACAATAAGAGAGAGAAATGGAGCTTGCCAGGCCATATAGGGCAGATAAATGGAGGACCATTGGAGTTACAAAACAAGTGACAAAGAAGGAAAGCGCAGTCGAAGATGGCAGAAAATGAGATGGGGTGATGAAATTAAGAAATTGTAAAGGAACATATTTCAGCATGTTGGTTATTCATCGTGAAACAACTAGCATAGCGCAGTAAGCACAAGCGACAAAGCGATACAGGACAAGCGCTTCTAGCGCTTTTCCTGTCTCGACATGTATATATATATATATATATATATATGTATATATATATAGAGAGAGAAAGAGAGCCTCAATACAGCCAAAGTGGACACAAACTGCTAATCACACAATGACTCATAAGCTACATTATCTACTTTGATGCCTGCAGCACGCTATCTATACCACTGTGGTGCCTGCAACTAATCCAAGCCCTTCTGTAATTCCCGGTATAAAAAAAAACGGAGATGTCATCATTCTCCCTCATATAAACCGTTCTTTCATTCATGCATGAGAAGCACAGACAACGCATCCAAGTTTATAAGGACGGTTCTGTCTCCTCCAAAATTTCAGCTGGAGCTGTGACAATTCCCGCGAAATCTGTCACCATCCATTTCAACATGTATCACATTACATCATTGACGGCTGCAGAACTCTCAGCTATCGCTGCTGCTCTGGAGTTTATTGGTACCAAATTATTACGGTCGTGGTCCATCTTTCGTGACTCGAAGGCAGCTCTCAAGTGCCTGCTGTCCCATTTCAACCACGGACCTAACGTACAATTAGTCGCAAACATCTGACTACTTCACCATCAAGCAACTGACATAGGGCACAACATCATCTACCAGTGGATACCGGGTCACTGCGGAATTTCGGGAAATCGCAGTGCGGATGACGCTGCCCGATCGGCCCACGATGGTGCCCATATTATATTAATACTACTGCCGACAACAGATGCAGCCATAAAGATTCGCTCCCTCGCACGCGAGCTCACAGATACTCTCTGGAACACCAGTGAATTCATCAACGCACGCCTCCACAGATTGGATCCACGTTTGCAACGGCATGTTCCACCAGGGTTGCCATCAGCGGAAGCAACCCTTCTGTGCCACGTGCGGCTCGGCCTGGCATTAACGAACGCCTATCCTTCCGTATTTGAATGGCCGACAGCCCTGCTTGCGACTACGGTGGCTGCGAGTAGACGATAAAGCATTTCCTCTGTGACTGTCCCAGTTTCAATGAGGTAAGAAAAATGCTTGCGACGACGCTCGAAAACTGGACGAACGCCTCTTCCCAGAGTAAAAAGTTCTAGGACACAGGTCCAGACGGGTTTCGGTACTCAAGGCCTTAAGGGCTCTGCTGAAATTCTTAAGGGCTTGTGAATTGAGCGACTGGCTTTAAACGTTCTAGCGCGTAGCGTCGCGTTATTGTGTGAATTTTTCTTAACTTAATTTTTTATTTGTTTCTTCTATCACCTTTTATTCCCTTTTACCCTTTCCGCAGCACAGGGTAGCCTGCCGGCACTTGCACTGGCTAACCTCCTTGTCTTTCCTTCCCTTTCCGTCCCTCCCTCTTGATGGGAAATAAATTTGTAAATCTTTTATCCAACAACCTCACAACTAAAGATTGTCTGTGGTTCTGTTCGCTAAAGAAAACCTACATGTCATCTTTTTGCAGTGATATGATAGTTGTATATCAAATATGTACAATGGAATTTATATCTATATAATCAAGGTAAATTCTAGGATAGACATTTCAAGTACACCTCAGGCAATGTACTGAAACTGGGGGTCAACCTTATGGAACAAGACAAATTGTGGCCATGAATATAAATAAATTCTATTCAACTCACATGCAATGCCAGGTTAACGTATTAGGGCAACATATTGAAGTAGATCTTGTTTCAGAGTACAACGACTCCATTAGGTCGAAGAAAACGAATATCCTGTACACTTGTTTCCTTGTGTTTCCCTCACTACCCAACCAGCAGCGGCAAAAGACATGGTTTGTACACATAGGTGTGCCGGGAAAAAATGTTTCTGCAGTGTACAAAAGCGGTTTTACTCATGTATCAGTTTTTTTTTTTTCGTAGCCTTAACTAAGTTACTCTATGGCTACATGTTTCCAGGACAACGTCATTGTTTCGTTTCACTTCTTTTTTCCCACCTTCTTGAATTCTCCAAACCCTTTTGTTTAATAATTTTAGAGAACTTGCAGTTTTCTAGTATTTCATGCGCACCCTGCTTTACCTAGCCATTTTAATGGGTTCCCTTGTTAGTGTGAGGAACATCAAATGTCCAATCTGCATAATTCAATACCCTGGACTATGCCATTTTTTTAACTTTGTATTTCTCTCTGTCTCTCATCAAATTACAAAGATTTTTCTGTAGCTACTTCAACGTGGACGGTATATTTTACATGCATATGTGTTCATGCATCCTGGGAAGTTCACGTTACTTTTCTTGAATGATCGACGCAGCGCAAGACAAATAGTGCAGGCAAGTCGTGGAGGCTATTGTCGGTCTAAATCCTGTCTACCATGCTTGTCGTCAATAATAGAGATTAAATGTGTCTTCCCATGATAAACCCTCCTCTGCACTCTGGTTAACCACGTTCGTGATGCTCGGAGATCAAGGCTTTAAGTTCCGTCGCTGCCGTTGGATTCTGTGGAAGAAGGAAATAGGCAAAAATATTAGCCTTTGCCAATCGGTCGTGTATAATACTGCCGCTCGGTATGTTATTATAATTGATGGCTTGGGTAATGTCGGCACTGTTAAAAGCAGAAAAAGTCGTCCTTGTGGGTTTAGAAAGGAATATGTTTCTTATCTCTTGAAGAATGATCTGGTGCAGCTGGCCGAGAACTTGCACACGCATGAATGTGTTTAAAATTTTGCTTGAATATAATGAACTCACAACTTTCAATAAAAAAAAGCTGCGTAGTCAATAAAGTACAAAGAAAAGAAACTATCGTAGCTGTCATGTTTCTCTTTATTAGAGGAAGCCGAAAGCCTAAAACAAAAAACTGTGGGCAATTTCGCGAGTAATACGTGCCTAACATTTCTTGCTGGTTTTGGATGCCATCGCGTACACACACAACTTAGCACTTCGACTATATTTTTTGTTTATTTTTGTTCATGGGCTTTCTGTACTGGCACCATAATTTATAGGTCCAACTCATTATACTGGTATAATTTTATAGAAAAATCGCAACGGTTCAGTTGAACAGGAAATATATTATTACTGGGGTGTTATAAATCAAATGCCTGTACATTTCCGTGTGCGTTTTTTATTTTTTAATGAGTTTTGCTTAGTGCTTTTCCCGAACTGTAGGCGTTGACACTGAGCCACCGCTAAGCATAAGCAAATTCCTCTCAGTTTGTGTGTTTTGCTAGTTTCCTTAGTTCATCTCATGTTATTCATTCTTTATGCATGGCTCTATGCACTCGCGACTTCGGTTTCTGTGATCATCTGTCGTTGTTCGCCTTCTAGTGGTATTATTTTCTTCTCATATAAAACAACTCCTATTACTGCAGCACACTAAATCGCTTCACTACAATGCCTGCATTTGAGAATGGCAATTTATATGTGAAAGGAGACAGTGCTTCATGGCCATTTTACACAGATGGCCACTGGCACATGCACACGAGGTGGAAGAACGCAAACTACCCAGCGGAAAGCGCAGCAAAAGTACGTGGCGTTCGGTATACCTCTCATTTCTCAGCCATAATAAAAGCACGCACCTAATACGTTTGATGCTGAACTGCTAACCGCACATGGCGAAATTCTTTGCTGTGGCCATAGGCATCGAAGTTGACTAGTGCATATAAGCCCATATTTCGCTGAATCGATCCTCAGAAATAGTCATCTTCGTATAAGAAGTTGAAAATATATTCGGGCGGTATTAGTGCAAGTATGACAATCTGATTATGAGGCACGCTTCAGTAGGAGACTCCGGATAAATGTTGACCTCCTGGGGTTCTTTAACGGGCACGCAATGCATGATAGCGGGCATTTTTGCATTTCGCCTTCATCGAAATGCGACCGCTGTGGCGGGGATTTGATCCCGAGACCTTGTACTTAGCAGCGCAATGCCATAGCCACTAAGCCGCGACGGGAAATGCTATAAGAAATAGAGATCCTCAGTCAGCCTTCGTAACTGCTTTGAACAGGCAGTAAAGTTAGGTGCCTTGAGACATGTCAATTGCAATGCTTTTCGGCTTCCAGCGCAGCTTTTACGTGCAAGCGTACATGCCCCGTCTACACTCTAAGAACAGTTGCACCCTTGGGGCGTATTTTTGCCACAGAACATAATCGTCATCTGACTTGCGTGGCTTTCCTTTCTTTAACGCTGTGCGCCGGCACTTCTCGGTCACGAACGACAAAAGCGTTATCAGCGTGGACACAGCGTTCTCGACAGGAAAGTAGCAAGTGCAGAGTTTTCAAGATAGGAAGCGCAAGCAAGACAGATGACGATTATTGTTGTGTGGCAAAAATGCACCCCAAAGGGTGCAACTGTTCTTAGAGTGTATGAACCGGCGATATGAAGTCGGAGGCCGCCGAGCTGGGAGAGAGAAGCGAGCTCCTTAGGGGGAGGGTGCCTGGAGGGGGAGGGGAGGTGCGCACGGCAGTGGAATGGGGGAAGGAGGCGGAGCGTCGCTGAGGAGGAGGAGGTAGGCGGAGGTGCGCTGGGTTAACCTCTTCAGGGAGTTGCTCTGGACTACGTGTGCGCTACGGATTTACCAGGTTCGTCTGGTGATTCAGAGGCCGAGCGCCGAGCCAAAAGGACGGAGCAGCTGCGCAAGCGCGGCAGGTCGAGCGCCAGTCGACCAACCCCGAAATCGTCAGCAAGCGCCGAGCACGAGCTGAACCAGACTGGCAAAAGGCGCGGGCGAGGGGTGCCCAGCAGACTCCCGAAGAACGTGCTAGGCGGCTTGCGACAATGCGGATGTGTCCGGCAAGACAGCATAGCTTAGAAACTCCGGAACAGCACCTATACGCTTGCACGTGACCCGCCTGTCGCAGAAACGAGACGAGACAGCTGCGTTCGATGCGAACGAAATCAAGATTCTTCTTTTTCTTTTCTTTATTGCTTTTCTTAGCGCGCGCGCCTTTGGAGCCCGCCGTCTTCTTCTTTCTCGTCTTGTCCACTCTCATGAGTTTCAATAGCTTCCGGCCGCGAAAAGTTTCCTTCTCATCAGTGGAAGCAACCTTCGAGTGTGTATAGGTGTTGAACAGGTCTCCGAACGAGTTTTCCTTTGGATTTTAAGAGACAGGAGCGCGGTTTCCCGTCGACTCCAGAATATACTTCAATGACCTTAGCCAGGTTCCAGAAGGATCTAGGAGCACGTGCACCGATCAAAACGATATCTCCTTGGTTCACTGTCATTTCTTGCTTTCTTGCGTTACACTGCTCTGTCAGTTCTTTCAGATATTCCTTGTTCCATCTCTTCCGCCAATCTTTCGTAATTTTTTGCTTATTTCTCCACATTTCTTCTATGCTGATCTTTTTTTCACTTTCTGTACTGTCTTTGATCCTATGCTTTCCACCTATTATATCAGCCGGCACAATAGGTAGAGGTTCATCTGGTTCGCTGTATACATAGGTCAACGGTCTGTTATTAAGGGCAGCTTCAACTTCAGTTGTTAGTGTTTGCATCTCTTCTCTTGATAACAGTCTTTTCCCAATAACTTTCCTAATTGTTGATTTCATGCTTCGTACCATTCTTTCATAAAAGCCTCCCCACCAAGGCGCTTGTTCTGCGATATACTTCCATTTGATTTGATCCCCTTGGCTTGCTCTTTTGGAGACTTCTTTCTGTAGTTCCTTTATCATACGATTGATGTCTCTGTTGGCCTTCTTGAACGTCCTTGCGTTGTCACTATAACTGATGCAACATAGCCCTCTTCTCGCAGTAAATCTTCGGAATGCATGTAAGAATGCTTCTGTTGTCGTGTTGTCCACAACTTCGAGATGTACAGCTCGTGTGGTAGCACATACAAATATTGCAACATACTGTGTTGTAGTACCTTTCATAGCGTCCTTTATAAGTAATGGACCCGCGAATTCCACACCGATCTCTTCAAATGGTTTTCGCTCGTTGACTCTGTCAGCAGTAAGTGGAGCTGTTTCTTGGTGCAGCGGTCTGACGTCAAATCGTTGACACTGGTGCCCCTTGAATTCTTGAATCACTTCCTCTTGTGTCTCTGTCTTGGTTTCTTTCTCAGGGCACTTTATGTCTAGAGTTTCAATACCCTTGAAATGGCTGAGCTCTGTCTGTATCTCAGAGTTATCCACGTTGACGTTAAGTACCATAACGGTTGACTTCTCCATTATTGTTGCTGATATCCTAGCGTGACCCTGTATTGTCCAGCCGAATATGGTTTCTGCTGCTGTCAAGCTTTCTTCTAGTCTTCGGATCCCACCTGTCATTACTTGCCAATACTGGTCTGATCCAATAAGTATTCCGATTTCCATGCATGTTGTGCCTTTACATGAACCGTCAGCCAGCTTGAATCCGTCCTCTTCATACTTCTTTTGCAGTGAAATAGGCAGGAACGGTAATCTTTCTTTTGAAATTATGTCTACCTCCAGTGCGTCCAGTACCACTTCTCCACTACTGGAGATACTTTTCAGTTTAACTTCAACTGAATTCATGACTCTTTCATTTTGACCTCCTCCGAATGAGCCTATCGTGAGTCTTTCTTTTCCTTTAACCTTACAGCCAAGTTTCTGAGATAGGCTTTTCAGTATGAATGATCTTTGGCTGCCAGTATCCAGTAGAACACGACAATAGCATGACCGCCTTTTACCTTCTGCTAATGCAACTGCAGTCTGCAAAAATACACTTGATGAGTTGTTCATAAACTGGCATGTAGATGTTTTCTCTTCTTGATTTTCACTTTCACCAAGAGTAGATGTTGTACACTGTGCTGTCAGTTCTTTGCTTCGGCACATAGACGTCGCATGCCATTTTCGACATATCTTGCACCTAATGTTTGCCTTACATATTTTAGCAGTATGGCGAGGCCTGGTACAGCGGAAACATCTGTTTGCCTCTCTGAGCTTCATTTTCCTGTCTTCATAAGGCATTGTTTTCCTACAATCATCAGTGTAATGAGTGGTATTCTCGCAAAATATGCAAAACTTTGTAGCTGTACTTTGAAAATTAACAGTCCTTGTATGCTGCTTACTCTCAGTCCTGTGGCTGTAGCTTTCTCTCCTTTCTGTTGACAATTCCTCTCTGCACTCTACTTGATCTTCTATGTATTTCATCAAGCGCCTAAGAATATCTTCTTGACGTAAAGCCACATTGTGATCTCGTGATGAAGATCCACTGATCGCTTCTCTTTGTTTTAACTGGAATCCAATGTACATATCCACTGGCAAAGCTCTTTTCAGGATCGGAAGCAACATCGATGCATAGGACTCGCTTTTCAATCCTAAGGATTCCAGTCCACGTATGTGCACTTGCACCTTTTGTGACAGCTTTCTTAAACCGTCATGGTCGTTGCAGCTCGCTACTGTATTCAAGTTAGTTAGTTCTTTCATATGCATTTCTACCAGCACGTCCTCTCTTCCGTACTTCTGCTTGAGTAGATCAATGGCTTTCCCATAGTTACTGTCACAAAACTGTAGTCCCTCCACGGCAGCTGCCGCTTCTCCGGTTAGTGATGACAGAAGGTATGTAAATTTCTGATTTTCGTTCAAGTCGTTTCTTTCGTGTACAGCTGTTTCAAATTGCCGCCAAAATCTCTGCCATTTCATTTTGTCGCCGTCAAACTTCATTAGTTCTAGCTTCGGTAGCTTCACTGTTGTTGCTTGCTGAGATTGTCTAGTTTCGCCATTGAAATTGGTTTGCTCCCTCACTGTTTGCCGTACTTCTTGCCGAGAAAGGTACGCGTTGATGTTGTGCAGAGCACTTATTATCTTTAGCTCGTACTCATTTGTTTTCGCAAACTCCGAGTCAGCTGTTTCGGGCGTTATGAACTGCTCCATCTGCTCGTCCGCTTTCTTTAGCGAGTCTGCAATACCTTTAATCTGGCTGGCTATCAGCGACATCGCTGTAGGATCTTGATTCTCCTCCAGTTTCTTTTCAGCATCGCTCACTAGATTTGTTATTTGCGTCCTCAGCGTTTTTCGCTTCTTCAAAATCACTTCTCTGTTCATCTTGAATAACTGAGGTAACTGCTGGTCGCTTACAGATTCTAGCGGCGAGACGTCATCCGAATCTTGGTCGCCCTCTGTGTCCGTGCCGCTCCTTGCCGTCGATGTCTCGTCTCGCTGCCGTTGGTTCGCTCTCGGGCCTCCTCTTCGTCCGTCTTCTGTGGCCAGTCCGTCGTTCTGGTAGTCCGTGGCCAGTCGGAAGAGGAGTAGCCGCTAAATCCTGGTCACGGCACCATGTCGCAGAAACGAGACGAGACAGCTGCGTTCGATGCGAACGAAATCAAGATTCTTCTTTTTCTTTTCTTTATTGCTTTTCTTAGCGCGTGCGCCTTTGGAGCCCGCCGTCTTCTTCTTTCTCGTCTTGTCCACTCTCATGAGTTTCAATAGCTTCCGGCCGCAGTACTACATTAAAAAGTGCACGCTTGGATCATTGAAGTCACTTACCTGCAAGCAATTTGCTGGTTTTAAAAAAAAGAAAAAAAAAAACTTGGCTGAGATATTCACAGCTGCGTATGCTATACCCGGGGACTGCGTTATTACACCATTTCACCATGCCCGAGGGGTGGTTCAGGACCCCTTTAACTCCCTCAGCAATTTGGCCATTATGGACGCCTTTCTTACTGTTTTAGTTTTTATTAGTTATTGCAGTTAGCACGAGTTAAGTTGTAGACTCGGTTTGAACGGTGAATTAAATTTTATGCGTATGTGTCAAATGACCCATTGAGCGAAATGTAGCTCCACTAACGTGAAACCTGGGGAGGGGCGAAGCATGCTGCAGGTATGCACCGCTAATGGGCTCATACTGCCTTAAGCAATGGCTCATAACCCCGTTAACGCGGTCTCCCCATTACGACGACAGAAGAGAAGTGAAATTCTACGCTGGAATGATGAGCTTCATCGCAGCCAGCTGTGGAAGACGACGAACGCGGGAGCAGTGGCACGCGCGCGTGCCGAGCGCGAGCGCGAGCCACTTGCTTACCGTGGCTACGACAGGAGACGCCGACAGCCGGGGCGCATAAGGTGCGAAAAGTTCACTGGGATTACTCGTCAATCGTAAGTTCCCAGCGAATTCCCAAGTCCGTTGGCGGGCTAGTTGGTTGGGATTCACGATAACACCGTGGAGCGCGACAGGACGAGGACAGAGAAGCACTGTGTGTGTGCGTGTAAAATTATTCTCTGTCCTCGTCCTGTCGCGCTGCACCGTGTTGTCGTCCATTTCCACGTTTTTTGTTAGGGCCAGCAGCCCGACGCTCGTAAAGCACATGCTCGCCTGCACGCGTTGTATAACTAATGTTCTCTTACACATGTAGGCACTGCAGAGTTCACGGAGCCTGTCTCCTATCATTGGGTCGCACTTGATTTTGCGCTGGTAACACGCAATCACGCATGCACGCGTTGATTCGTAATTGTCCTTCATTCCATTCGGTTGCCGTTTCGCGCATATTAACCTTTGCTCCTCAACTCCCTGTCTTCGATGTCATCTTCGTCTTCAAGCTTCTTCTCGCCCTAACAAACGTCCTACCGGTGGCACGTGCCTACGAACGAACGCATGGCGAGGAATGCGTTCGAAGCAGCCATTTTATCTTCATTGCCGCGTAAGTACGCCGTATATGCCGTGCGTCGGTATCCCCAGAGCCCAGTATAGTGGCAGTCCCAACGTATATACCACGTTTCCCTGCGCACGTTCTCGCGGTGCGTGCCATGAAGAAAGCCCTACCATTGTTGGATTCCCCGCGCAGTGCGCCCCGCTGTGCGCGCAGCCGGTGTTTCCTCGGCTCGCCGCCGGGACGTCGAGGAGCGGAGCTGCGGACGGGGAGAGTGCAAGGGCGGCTGGTTTTTGCGCAGGCAGGACGCCGGATCTCTGCGGGCCCAGTGACGGTAATCTGGTCACCACGCTTCGTCAGACAATCCTCACCCCGACTTGAGACCAGGAGCTGACAGCGGCTGCCCATCCAGGTCCAGCCGCTAACGGAAGCCATGGCCGACTCTGCCCAGTACGTCGCTGCTCACATGAGTATCGCTCTTTCCCTTTGCTGTATTCTATGTAACGCGAGGGCGATGGACCAATTTGCGGTTGCCCAGTGCGCAGAACTTGCGTGTATTCCCTAGTGGCACACACCGCACACGTCGTCTGTGTGTTGCGCGAACAAAACGGGGATATATATATATATATATATATATATATATATATATATATATATGCGTCTCTCGCGGACAGTGTACACATTTACCGCCTTCAGTATCGTTAACGTACGACGAGAAAAACATGTTTAGTGGTGAATACAGAAGAGAGAAGTGCAAGCATGTTTGCAAGCCCTTCTTCCAGTTCGACGTGTGTAAGTTGCAACAATACTGTAGAAGTGCGCCGGCGCGCCAGTTCAGAACAAATCGGGGCGCTAAATGCTGTGACACACGCCAGCGCTTGCACCCCCCCCCCCCTCTAAGTTCTTTCCTAATTTGTTATATATGTAGAACGGCCAAGCATGCGGTCTGCGGTCGTAACTATCACACACACACACACACACACACACACACACACACACACACACACACACATATATATATATATATATATATATATATATATATATATATATATATATATATGTTTCAGACGTAAAAAAAACTTGAGCGACGTTATACAAGGTAAAGATAAGTATTTATTTTCAATGGTTTTGACCGGTGGACCGGTCTTCAAGGTTTACAAAGAAGTGACGCTTCGGCACTGATAATTAAGACCTCAGACAGCGTGCTTGGCCGTTCTACGTATATAACAAATTAGGAAAGAAGTTAGAGGGGGGGGGGTGCAAGCGCTGGCGTGTGTCAAAGCAATTAGCGCCCCGATTTGTGCTGAACTGGCGCGCCGGCGCACTTCTACAGTAGTGTTGCAACTTACACACGTCGCACTGGAAGAAGGACGTGCAAACATGCTTGCACTTCTCTCTTCTGTATTCACCTCAAAAAATAATTTTTTTTTTTCGTCGTACGTCAACGATACTGAAGGCGGTAAATGTGTACACTGTCCGCAAGAGACGCATACGTCGTCTGCTCCTCGTACCGGGCTGCGATCATGCGACGATGTCGTCAACGTCGTGCGTCTGATGCGGTTTGCGCAATGCACCGAGCGCTTCCGCTCGGCGCTCGGCCAGACTCCGGTCGCTTTGCCGTTGCGAGCTGTTTCCCTTGTTTGCGGTCGCGCGACGCCGCAGCACGGGGGCCACCAACCTCGCGAAACGAATATGCGGCGGAGCTGTTGACAACAGTGCTTTCCAGAATGCCGAGAGCGAAACCGGTTCGTCCGTCTCGCGCCTTCCCCTCCGAGCACCGGAGAGGGCGGCCGCCTGTCGCGAGGACGGAGAACACCTGCGCGCGCGGCGTCGCATGGCCGCCGCGACAGCGCGTTCTCGTCGCCCGAGCGCACGGCCGCTCGATGAAAACTCCATCCAGTTGCTGTGGTCTGGAGCATTTGCCCGCCGAAAGTCGTTGCATTCAGTTCTGAAGGCCCTGCAACTAGGACATAGCAAACGCAAGAAAAGGAAGAAAACGAAAGAATTATGGAACTGTAAATGCGGCAGATAGAGGAATGCACAAAGTTGCTTTGACATGAGAGGAGGGTTCGTGGGTTGCTTTGTGTTGTCACATTTTTGACACGTTTAGATCTAGGTTGGTGATATCAACTATTTGACGCCACGAAAGACGGGCACGTATACCCACCTATAGTAAATTTGCTTTGAAGCATTCGACCGGGCTGGAGCAGGTGGGCGGAGGTTGTCGGCCTTAAATTTCTGTGCGATCCTTCGCGTGCGCTCTATTGCGATGTCACGGACGTACGCGCGGCAAAAGACTAAATAAATAACAGAAAAAAAACTTTATGGGTTGGTACGCATGGGTGTCCTGGCTTGCTAAGTTGAGTACGATTCTTTTAATCACTAGATTTATTTTTTTATTCTTTTGAAGGAAATGTATTGTGGCGGGGACATTACGTGCGAAGTCTTATACCATCTACAATTCATCTCAAAATGCTAATGAATTTTTAAAATTGCCATATGAGTAGCAATTCCCCGGAATACTTACGGCTAGAGCACTGCACGGGCCGATTTTTGCGGCCCGGGCCCGGCCCGGGCCCGTTTTTACATTGGGCGGCCCGCCCGAGCCCGATCAAAACATTTATGGCGAGACCCGGGCCCGGAAATATTCTACGTTACCCGCCCGGCCCGGCCCGCCACCCCTTTACCTTAAGCCCGAGCCCGGCCCGAGCCCGACTCGAAACCGGCCCGAACCCGGCCCGAGACCGAAAAATACATGTTTTTCAGAGTTGAGAAGCCCGAGAATAACTCGCCGAAAGCCCGAGCCCGGCCCGGGCCCGGGACAAAAAGCACACGCCGTGCCCGAGCCCGGCCCGAGCCCGTGAAAAAACTCCTCGGCCCACGGGCCGGGCCGGGCCCGGGCTTTCGGGTAAGCCCGAGCCAGTGCAGTGCTCTACTTACGGCAGGAAAGAAAAAAAAATGAAGAAGACACTGGGCGCAATTTAGGTGCTACAAATTGCAAGTGTATATATATGACACAAGAGAGTGAGAGAAACACTGCCAGTAACCGGGTACATTGTATATTTTACTACCATGTTTACATCTTATATTGCAATCTCTACTCATTGTACTTCTATGTACACATGCATCCGACGTGTAGAAATTGAGTTATTTACAACCCCATGAAGTCAACAATGGTGGAGCAGCGCGCGCTTAAGGCGGGTTCGGCTCCCACTTTGGGCAGGCTGTGTCTTCGTCCAATTCCATTTCCCATTTCTGATTATTTTTACAAAATTTCAGTTTAAGCACAGTTCATTTCTCTTGCTCTTTACCTGGCTTCCTTGTCTGTTGGCTTCATGTGGTACGTAATTAATAAAAAGATCAAACCCTTATTCATCTGGCTAATTGCGTTACATATGTACTTTGTCAAGAATTGTCGAAATGCGTTACATTCGGAAAAGAACTTGTTTTAAACTACTGTATTACTTTATTACTGCGACACCAGTGAATAGTTCGAAACATTTCGTTTGTCTTTGTCTCCCCTTTACGCCCACATCAGGGCTCATCCTGAGCTTCAACACCATATGCCATATAGCGAAGTAGAGAACTTTGATCACCACCGCCTCTGGGGCGGGGATCGACTCCGTGTCACCTTATTCGGCAGTGTGCAGTTGGGAGCCGGACGCGGCAACCACTGAGCTTTACCGCGCAGCGGTCGATCTTGGTAATATGTGTGGAATTTTGTGCGAAACGCAGATTCTGAGAGTTGTGCCTCACAGCAGGAAAATAGAGTAGCGGAAGATGGCGACGTTGTTCTGATTGCGGAACACATATAGCAAGCATTCCTTTATCTCAATTATGATCGGTTTCTTTTCTATGTTCATTTATATTTTCTCGTTTTCCCACTTTTACCCCGTATACTTGGCCTGTTCCCCAACAGTGGGTTTGTGCCATTTTTTTAGTACTGGAGCTAGCAAGCAAGGTGGCGATGTCCGCTGTGAGAGCGCGCCGCTGTCGAAATGAATGAGTTCCGAGCCGGAAGAATTACTAAATTTTGCTTTTATTTTTTGCTACAAACATTATTTTCAAAGGCAAATAGCGCGTAACTGTGGAAAAGCTGATAAATACACCGTTTTTAGTATGCCTATTCGTTAATTGAGCAGTCGGAGGTGGTCTTATTAAGTATATGCTCGATGATATGTTTAAAAAAGTAGATTATGGTTCTTCCAGTACAAAAAGCCTGATCAAATTTTATTTTCTTTCGAACCAGAATGCTTTAAAGGAAAATTCAGTGACGTGTTGTCTCTCTTTGCTTTTTTTTATTTCGCGCAGCATTCTGGCGGTAAATCAAATTGAGCTCAATTAAGCGTGTTCTTACGTCGTATAGAGAGGTACGTATATCCGAGACACTAATAAGTGTGGTCGCCTGGTAACTCCTGATTAGAAGAGTGTTTTTGTCACTGTTTCACCTCACCCTAAGGGGACCCGAAAACTCACGCGGTGCGTTGAAAGGAACCCGAAGTCGTCCACGCAGGCGCCCGTTTTAATTCGGCTCAGCTGGCGAGCGCTCAACCGTTGGTTTCTTTGATGTGCGCGCCTTCAACACGCGAGAGATGAATTATCCTCGCTATTTTCTTTCCTCGTAATTCTGGCAAACGCGGATATTTATCTTTATACCATTATGCGAGTAGCCTAGAAAGACGTACAAAGGACAATTGAAGCGACACGTCTAGCTGCAGCGCTGGGTTTTTGTTCGGCCGCGCGCCTTCCTCGACCAATTAGCCATGGTCTAACATGATATTTTGAAGTTTGTTTAGTTGAGTTTGTTGCAGATTTGCCCGTAATTAGTAAGCATGCATGTAAACTGTATTTTTTTAACGTTTATACGAGCTTCGACTCGATAGCTCTTCCAACGGAAGACCAGGTCAGTTGGTAGGACGGTTTGTATTTGTCGCCAAGGTGCTTCGCGAAATATAAAAGCAAGGAGACGCGTGGGGAAGCTTAAGATATATATATATATATATATATATATATACATACTTGTTTACTTGTGTGATGCAAAAAAAATTAAATTCTGTCGAAATACTGTACGCAGTTTCATGGCATGCAGTGTCTAGCAATATTCGGACTACGTCACGCACTGCTAAATTAACGACTAAACTGAGGCGAGAAAAGAGTTTTTCGAAACTTAGCAGTTGAATCTTCACCCGAGTACGCGCTACTTGGCTTTGAAAAAAATTTATCGCAAACCACGCCTTGCAACTAGCCGAATTGACTAATACAAATGTCAAAGGAACAAGTCGTGTTTCCTGGAAATTTGCAAACATTGCTTTACTTGGCAATCGTTAACGCGTAACAAACACAATCAGCTACACGTTGAAATGACACACATGGCACAAGAAACGTCTGGTTCAATTGTGCAGAAACGGGCATGTAAATAAAGCATCTGTTTGTGGTTGAATCCGTAACCAGTCATGCTTTCCTTGCAGCGCGCGTAAGGTCAACCGTTTGAGGAACTTCCTTGAGTGAAGACTGAATGTATAACCCCGTTCACGGAAAGTTTTAGAAACACGGAAGCCGAAAGTGAGACGTTCACTTCATAAGTTGCAGACATTGCATGTAGAGTGCTTCCCTCAAGTTCCGACATGCGTGCCTAGGTCGCCAGAAAGTTGTAACTTCTTGTAGTTTCAATGTTCCCAGGCTTCTGTGAATATATGCGTGTGCGTTGGCTAGCGGATGTGTGTATGTTCTCCGAGCTTATATGAACGAGAGTTTCTAACTTGCCGTCGCGTTAAACAAAGGCATTCGCAGACCAGCATAGCGACACTGCGAGTCAGTACTTAAGATTAAATTTTCACAATGGAAGCCTAATCTTCCGCAAAGTGATAAGGGCCTGTGTCACATTTTATGCTGTCGTTACGCGTTTTCGCTGAAAGCGATAGGCCTGCGGTCTCCTCACTCACCTCGTGACGGCTGACTGTCTCGCCGGTGGAGTGATATTCCAAGTACGTGGTGTGTCCGGATCTGCGATATAGAGGCCGCCTCCCCTGGACGCCTTTGTGCGAGACAATAGCCCAAGCGGCGCCGACAGGCTTCAGATATCAGTTGGCGCCCAGCTGACATATTCCAACAGTTTCTTTCTTTTTAAAGATCTCTAGTACATATGCGGCACGTGGAGTGTGCGTTTCCAGCCGTCTGAGTATACGGCCGTGGAGCATACGTTTCTAGTGTACATTTCCAGACGTCGAGAAATTGGGGCAAGAATCTAACTGAAAACTTTTCCAGTACAAGAACGTATAGTTATTGTGTGAGCTCGCGCCCGACAATCACTACACCAGCGAAGTGAGAGCCAAGGCTACAGCTCATCACGAACTGGTCTTACGTGTCGAAACATCGCGCATTGGGTATACTCGGTTTTTATGTGCTTCTTTTATTAGCAGATTACGAGAGCATTATTTAAAAAAAAAAAGCTTTCTGAAACGTAAGTGAGACCTGTTTATCACCCGTGAAAGGCAAATTTTTCGCTGTGATGTGTACGATTCAAAATCGCGTATTTCGCTCTGCTGCATAGCACGAGCACGCGGTACCTTCATGCAGCGAGGAACTACCACGTTTGAGTGAGAGTCTGAACCCCGCTCCGTGCGGCAGTGTTACGTCAGATGAAAGGAACTGCAGAACAATTAGGACCCGCTCAGTGGCAAGCAATCGATGCGCGGGCTTGGTGCGGCGTTCCGCCATGCAACCCAACCTGGAGGCGATGCCCAGCGTCGACGAACAGGCTGGCGAATAAGAACATGCGGGAGGAAAGGTTATACCAAGCAAGGTGCGATACGTGATAGCGCATGCCATCAGAATGCGGGCGTCGTATATCGTGAGCGTTGGTGTTCAGGCGAGCTGCGACGCTATGAGCCAATGGTCAGCTGGATGAGACTAGCACGGTCGATCCGTTTTCTTTCCTCACTTCAGCAGCGAACGATGCTTGCTTGCAAGCATATGATGTACCGCAGCTATTACTATGGGTATCTGATGGCACATAGCCACACCTCTTTCGTAATTTATGTCATATTTTTAAATCGTCGGATTCAATATTGTTCAGGACGCTGGCGGCGGTGGTATATATACCACCATTTGTATAGCCTGTATACAGGCTATACAAATTAAATAACCATGTGAGAATTAAGACTACCTTGCGTGATTTTTTTGTTGCAGACGTTATAAACAGGTGACATTTAGGATGTGGAAACCTTGATTGAGTATACTTGTTAAATATGTAGGGCAGAGTACTTGCGGTCCGCTTTTAATGGGAACACATGAGCGAGGGATGTAAGTGAATATTCCTATGTAATAAATTAGGTATAACTCTGGAAATCATCAGGCTTTGCTGCAGACGACTTGAGGCAGGTGGCGCTGGTTCCTCTCTATGCGCTTGCGCAGTACATTGACACTGCTTCCGCCGGCACCTTCAGCTGCAGCGCTTCCTACTTTGTCAGCTGCGCTCTGGCGCGTGTTCCCTATATAGGCCCTCACCTCTGGACCGCATTGCATACATGTAGTCGTGGCCGGCGCAGCGGCATGGTGTTTTTAATTTTCCGCAACGCGACGCGTAGATTGCGTTAAAACGGCCGTTGGAAGCCCCTGTAAGATCGGGACAATTACTTTCTTGCTGCCTCACTGTTCAAGCAGAGCATCTGTAGAAGCAACCGTTGCCTCTGCAGAATAGGAGCACCGACCTTCTCAACCACCATTTCCCCTTTCTTTCCTTTTCACCTCCGCACACCGCACAGAAAGCGCATCGCAGCACAACATGAACGATTGAAGGATTAGCTGCGAATGTAAGGTTGCCTCTCATCGGGGGCTATGCGTTAATCGCGGATAATATAGTCGCAAAGTATTTGGTATAAGTAAATCGGTCGCGCTTATGTGGTGCCGGTCGTTGCACTAATCATAGCCAGTCACCATACTCGCGCACGCAATTATACGGACGGACGCGGAGAGGGAAGGGGGGGATCAGTGGCCGGGTGTTTCCGCCGCTTAACCCGCAGCCCTAGTTCCACTTCCTTCGCCTTCTTCCGGCGCTGCCGCGTGGCTCGGAGAGCAGTCTGCCAGCAGGCCGGGGCGTCGTCACTTGGCAGCAGCTGATCGCACGTCGCGCAATGACTGCGGCCACCCCTTGCAGGCTCCTGTTTTCCGTCAGCGTGGAGAGCTCGGAAAGCGCCGAGTTCGACAGCGTGGTGATCATCGGGACGGGCTTGGACGCCACGCACCTGCAGGGTGGCATCCTCGAAAAGTACCGCGAGCCGCTCGTCGCGCACAGGCAGGTGAGTCGTTTGTTTTAGTCACTCTTCCGGATGTGCTTGTGACTCCTCAGGCACGCTAGATCTGGAGCCAGCGGCTCCGTAACTGTGATCGGTCTGTAGGGCAAGGAAGCCTTGCTCGTTTGAACTTGGTTCAAAGTATAGGTACACGAGATTACACTGTGCTCCACTAACATCAAATCTTTCCCGAAGGAATCGACGTTTTGTTCAGTGGGCAGTTGCGATCTCTTAATACTTTATTCTGCAGTCTTGAAGGCACAATCGACGACGATCGACTGCAGTGTTATCGGCATGTGTTGAATTGTAAAGTGTTTAGCCTCTCAAAACAGGCCAGGCTCTTAGCGACTCCGTGTGATAATTCAGACCCAGGGTTGACTGAAAATCTTCAACACGAAGCTGTTCAAAGAGGTCGTGTGTAAGAGAGCACGCGGGGAGAAAAAAGAAAAGTATTAGAGCAGTAAAACTCTGGCACCAGCGTGTTTGTGTGCGCCCTCGTTATTGGGTCTGTCAAGGGCAAATGATTGTAATGACCGCTGGAGCTGCAGGAGGATTTACCTTCGTGCAGTCTCGAGCTTCAAGTCAAAACGAGCACACGCCTGAAACGATCGTTCTTGTTATCGCGCGTTTTCTCGCTCCATTTATTTTGAGTGGGCGTTTTAATTAAGCGCGCGCGCACGAATTTCGTTTCAGTATATACGGCGCAGCCAGCCGGTCGTTAACGCTGACTTCAGTGAAATCGTTTCGGGATATTTGAACGTTTCTCTACCTTCCGTTCTGTCCGTATCCGTCCTTGTCGCAGTAGCGAAGCAATTCGCGAGCCTTGCATAAAAAAAGAAAGAAAAAGAAACGAAAAACGAAAAAAAAAAAGCGCAATTGCAGTATCTGCCTTGCAAACTTTTGGGATCATTAAGAAGAGTTGGAAAAGAGTGGAATGCCGATTTGGGTCGTCCCGCGCAATATTTCGCTGTCAAATGTTAATCAATGGAGCCTGAGGCCGATATATAGAATCATTATACGGAATGTTTGCGTTCTTTCTTTATCGGTGCGAGTCGCAGAGGACGTTTGGTAGTTAAAAGCATTTTAAGTATTCGAAATGCTAATCTGGGAGATTGAAAAAAGTTGTGTTTGTTTCTTTTTCTTGCGCATAATGTCTGCCTTTTACCGGTGCATAACACTTTGTAACGTGTCTGTTATTGTTTCTCTGCCGTAAAATCATGCCTTTCGTGTGCTTTCGCCTTCACCCTGTAGGTTGACCAAAAAGCTGAAGAAGATGTGTTTGTTCTGAGCCTGCCGGAAAAGTATCCCATCAAACGCCTCGTAAGTTTTCTTACCTGTCGAAAGTCCTGAGTGCAGTGCACGATAGCTGATTTCTCTTGCTCAGGTCTTTTCTCCAACCGGGCCCCTGAACCGAGACTACGATGACGTGCGCTGCTTCGCTGACGCTGCCTGCAAAGGCGTCAAGAGGTCTGTGCGCAAATTCTTGACTCTCTTCGTCCGGCCTTGCGAAGGGAAAACGTTTTAGCGCTCAAAGTGCACTATACCGTGAAGCCAGCGTGGCCGTATTTTCTGCGTCAAGCAATTGCGAGTAATCTGTGCCGTATAGAGGTATAGAGGGAAGCGAAAATTACTCGATGGTGTTAGGCATATAGTAACTATATCGTGCAACCAGTGCCATTGAAGAACTTGCGCTGGCGCAGGGCCACGGCTGCGGGCAGCACCAGGCCTCTCGTGGTTCTTCCAGCCAAACACGGCAACTTCACCAGCTATGACGTTGCCACGGTCCTCGGCACCCTGCACGGACTCTACGTGGTGAGCACACTGTCCCGGATATCGCAGCGCGCTGTTTCGCGCTATATATTGAGGACGCCCGTTAGCGCTGGCCACCTGACGCTTTATTATTGACAAACTCATTGGCAAGCTGACTGACGCTCCATCGTCCGCTCTCTTTCACGATGCTTCCGTTTCACCCGCAGCCCTTGGAGATCCGGGAGGATGTTCCGAGCCGAAAGCAGAAAGTTACTCGGCTGGGCTTTGCCAACTTCCCGGCAACGGTGCCGAACCGCGACGAGGCCTTCGCGCTTGCGTTGGCCATTGAGCGAGCCAGGTAAGCGCTGCTTGCGATAGGCTGGTCGTTCACTAGCAATTAAAGAAAATCCGCTTCCTCGGGGGTCAGTGGCATACTTGCACGAATGCAAAAAAAAAAAAAAGTGCGGTTTCTCGGGGTAAGCAGTGTGACTTTAGCAGGCGCCGTTGCGCAGGATCGTGTGCCGGGACATCGGCGGCAGCGACCCCGAGCGTATGGCGGCGCCTCGCGTGGCCGAGTACGTTCAGCACGTGTTCAAGAATTCACCGGTCAACGTGGAGGTGATCGCGGACGATGCCCGCATCCTCAAGGAGTACCCGTTGTTGGCCGCCGTCAACAGGGCAGCGCGAGGTGCGTAATGAATTGCGCGCGGCGCTCTGTTTTCACGTCGGCTATACGTCGGTCGACTGCTTTTATTCGAACGAGACGTAATCTGCAAAATAGTGCGACGTTGGGCTAACTGATTCACCTTAGGCGGCGTGGGGAGCAGCGCAGGAAACGAATTCGGAGACAAGGAAGACACCACACGAGCTGTCTTTGTTTATTCCGTTGCGCAGTAAATAAGTTCCATTACAAGGCGAGGATTTTACCACATGACGTCTATTGAACACTGCGAAAGCAAAAAGGTATAGAGAAATGAAAGAAGGGAAGTAGAGGATTTGGAACGGTAAGCTCGGGAAAAATGGTATTCTGAACAATACTCTCCCTCCCTCCTTTTCCTTCTTTCACTGTAACTTCTTGCTTTTCTGGTGTTTCGATAACCTGACGTTAAAAATTGAGTTCTGAGGTGCCGAAACCACGATCTGATTGTGAGGCAGGCCGTAAGGTGGGGGACCCCTGATTAATTTCGACAACGTGGGGTTCTTTAACGTTCACCCTGTGCATACGGTTCACGGGAAGTTTTTGCATTTCGCCCCTTTCGAAATGCGGCCGACGCGGCCGGGATTTGATCCCGCGACTTAGTGCTTAGCAGCGCAACGCCATAGCCGCTAAGCCACGGCGGGTAAATCTGACGACAAACCGCGTTTAATGGAACTAATTTATTTCGCGACGCAGTAACAAAGACAGTTGTTAGTCATTGCTCGTACGTGTGGTGTCTTTTGTGTCTTGTGTCTTTTCGAAATATGCGCCGTATGCAGGTTCGTTCAGATTCGTTGGAGATGAATTTCTTTTTGCGCTTGTTTCAGGTGTTCCAAGGCATCAATGCAGGATGATTCACCTCACTTACACCCCCGATGGGCCGATCAAGAAAACGCTGTTCTTCGTCGGAAAGGTGAGAATCAGTGGGCATACTCGTATATAGTTTACTGCTCACGCAACTTTCGCTATAAGCACAAACGAAACACCGTGTTGTACTTCTGCTTTCATCAACTTCAACACTGATGGTCTCTAGAGGGCCATATTTGTCTGAGTCTCAAATATGCTCAGTAAACTGCTGTTAAAAAACTGCAGTTAAAACGCAACATCCCATTCCGCTTACTTTTTGTGCCGCTTCTGCGTCACGCGTTAGACTTAAGTACACTGAGTCAGCTTCGTCATTTACGATGACTTCTATCATCCTGCTTGTTTTTATTTAAATAACCTGTACTCGAAGCCCCGCAGCTTCGTGACAATCACCCGAAGTCCGGCAGTACACAGCACAGACGATTTTCATGTCAAAGCTTCTTGCTAGACGTCTATGTCTCAGCCGCGTGTCATGGTACCTCGAAAAGGAAGTCTCGCTCTGATTAGGTTCGTTTGATGCTGTAATAGCAGCAATGGCATCACTTCAATATTTCAGCCACATTTAACATATATCCCCTCGCACTCCTGCTCGATAATGCAACACATGCTTTCCCATATTTTACTGTTCCTCAGGTCGGACACGGAGCGCTGCTTCTTTGTATTGTATCGTATCGACACTCCAGGCAAATTTTCGTCGTCGGCGTTGGGTCGCCGTGATGTTCCGGATACTCTTATCACGCACGCGCGCGCACACACACACAACACACACGCGCACGCACGCACGCACGCACGCACACACACACGCACACGCACGCACATGCACACGCACGAACGCTTGTTAGAAAGTAGTAGTTCTTCGGATACAGTGTTTCATCATTTCGAAAAAGTGTGCTAGTGCACGTAGAAAAACAAAAACAAGCATTTAATTTCGGCGTTTCGGCTGGGGTCCGGCCGTTATCAAGACTGCTATTTTAAGCACACTTTATACCATTTCTCTGTAAGTGTGGGGGAAAAAAATGGTTGGGCGCATATGAACACAAACACGCGTACATTCAGTCGCGTCCACAAGATGGAGCGCGATTGAATGTACGCGTGTTTGTGTTCATATGCGCCCAATTTATGTCATATGCGCCTAAATTCTGTTGTTGTTGCTCATCTAACTCGTGGCTCATGCCAACTAATAGGGAAATGGCCAAGAAATGGGTGGATTGTTTAAAGTTATCATAACCACAAGCAAACTCTCAGGACTGCTGTAGAGTAAGTGCTGTTGAGAGGTGAAATTACAGGTTCAAAATGAAAGCAATACTAGTAGGAAGAATCAATAATGAATAAATGAAAAGAACACACGTCCACACAAAAATGAAAATATACAAATTTAACAGGGCATTCAGTTGGACTCCATAAGAAATTCCTGGACTGCGGAGCAAGAATCCTGTGGCTGAAACCCATAGCAGAGGCTCCACCAAACGAAAGAGTCTGAAATAGTCCTATATATATATATATATATATATATATATATATATATATATATATATATATATATATATATATATATATAGCAATATTCGCTTACCAGCTTGCTCATATATATGACACGGCGTACCTTATCGTTTACAAAGTCAACATTGCCCGGCATTTAGTAGCTATTATCTCATCGTTAGCTTCGTATACCCCTCCCCAGCGTGTAAACAGACGCACTTCCCGTGACATATTGCTTGACGGTGTACGCTGTGGCTGACGTCTGGGCATGTTGCTTCCCAGGGCGTGACGTACGACACTGGCGGCGCCGACGTCAAAGCCGGTGGCCACATGGCCGGCATGCATCGCGACAAGTGCGGCGCCGCAGCCGTGGCCGGCTTCTTCAAGGTAAGCCTCCCCAGAACCGTGGTGACGTCGCACTGCGAGCTTCGCCCGAGGGACGAGGGGATCGGAGCTCAACCGAAGGCGGCGGCAGCGCCTGCCATCAACTAGTGACCCTTTTCGCGGCGATCCCGTGGGCGCTGCCATGTTTGATCACGTGGTAACGCGTCCATTGCTTGCCTCAACTGTCTCCGTTGCCTCCTTGTTTACAATGGAAGTGTATGACGCCGGCGCGGCTTAGAAAATCTGTTTTCGGAGATTTCGTAGACGGTGCCTATGGGTGGACGACACGAAGCTTTGATCACAGCTTCAGAGAACATGCAAAAGTGCTTTCGAAGCTAATTAAGCTATGTCCAAACGGCGCAAGCAGCGTATATGGTGCTTGTTCTAAAAGCGGGGCTAAATATGTATTCGAAGCTATCCAAATATTCCGCTCGTGAATTCAGTCAGGATTAGTGTGTTTTGCACTTCGTTCTTTATTCGGCAAATATTTTGAAGCAGTGGCTTGTCAGTTTCTGACTCAGCGAAGTTCCTCGGTGCAGCCACTATCTGATTATTTTCTGCCTAATCGCTAGCGGGTGTGCTCAGTTCCGATAGATTTGTTTTTTCTGCGCACAATGCTTGAAACGTAGCTGTTTCGTACATTGTAATACCTTGTAGCAAATATATATTACAGCTAGTAACTCACTTACTCTTGTGGACCGTCACGAAACATTCAGCTTCGACCATTCGTGAGCCGTAGGTGCAGTCCGTCATTTATTGTGCGTATACAGGGCGCATATATTCAAGTGTGCGCCCATTCACTTATTCTTGATACGTCGGCGATAGAGTGGGTGTAAGTTTTCCTGCCATTTGGGACAGATGTGTATAGATAACGTGCGCGAAACTTACGGCGCTACTCCCTTTTGTCATTGTTTAACGATAGAGCGGTACGTACTCACTCTTGCCGACGTTCTGGGGATGAAGCCCTTTCTTTGAAGGTTAGCGATACAAGTCTGGCGGATGAGCAAATTTCTGCATCATCGAGGAAAACCGTACATCACGAAGTGCCGGTAACACGTTCGGACAGTTGCAGCAGCGGTCCGCGAACTTGGCCACACATATTCATTCTATTCCTTAACATGCCAGTCACTGTTCTTGCAGCCAACTACTGCACACGTCTTCAATCCACACGATTCAATCTAGCATGACTGGAGCACAGTGTGTTTGCGAAAACTCAGTTGCATTTTCGACAGCTGATCGCACAGAAGCAAGGTAGAAGCGGTAATGGTTTCGTATTCGTGCGCGGTCGCTGAGGAGAGGTATGGCGCGCCGCCGTGGGCGCCATCTCGTTTCTCTAAAACAAACTGCTCCGCGAAAAGGGTCAATAGCGCCTCCGCTCAAAAGCAGTCGCTCGCCTGCGAAGTCGGTATACGGCATGTGGAAGAGTTGATGTGTAGATTGCGCACTGTACGATGTTATACTGACGTGCTTATTACGGCCAAAAAAGCAACAACAAACAGTGGATGTATTAAATAGCCAGAAATAATTGCAAAAGCAAAATGTTGACTTAGTAAGCACATTCATCATCATTTTATTTAGGTCTGCCTCCAGTTACTTCTAACTTGTGTCAGCCGATCACCACCCTTTCCCAGCAAGTTTCCTGATTTCCTGGCGACGACCGATCTTGCAGGTTTTCTTAATTAATTAATTAATTTACTTATTTATTTATTAATTATTTTTAGTCCTACCATGTCGCGATTTACAACAAGGTCTAGTAGTTGCCTAGGTAGCACGACTGATAGAGGTACGCTGAACGGTTAGGGCCTACAATAGAAATAAAACCATGACAAAAACGAAACCGCCTTTACCTTAATGACAATGCAACAGAAGACGAAAGAGAGAAATGTGCAGCATTAAAGAAAGGAAATTTGATTTATTGATTGATATTCAGCAGGAAAAAAAAGAAAAAAAAAGAAAGCAAAAGTCGCGACTCTTCCGCCAAGTCCGGGGTGGTTTGTAACCCTAAGTAAGCATGTTTCACCTTTCGTGACCTGCCCAACTACACGTCTCCTTCTTAACCTCAAGTAGAATAACAGCTACACACGTTTGCTCTTTGATCCGTAGTTTATACTGCCGTGTTAACATGACGCCTATAATTTCATGTTCCATAGCTCGTTGCGTACCCGCCGCGGTGGCTCAGTCAGCTAAGGCGTTGCGCTGCTGAGCACGAGTTCGCGGGATCGAATCCCGGCCGCGGCGGCCGCATTTCGATGAAGGCGAAATGCAAAAACGCCTGTGTGCTTGCGTTGTAGTGCACGTTAAACAACCCCAGGTGGTCAAAATTAATCCAGAGCCCTCCACTACGGCGTGCCTCATAATCAGAACTGGTTCTAGCTGGCACGTAAAACCCGAGAAAGAAGAAAGAAGCTCGTTGCGCAGTCCTTAGAAGTTCCTTTGTTAGCCTCTAATTTTAGGCCGTACAGGTTTGCACTACCTGAATGCATTGATTATATACGTTTAAGTGATTTCGGTAAGGTGCTCTTCATGATCAGTGGGTGGCTCCCATTGCGCCTCAACCCATGTTTATTCTTCTGCAGGTTTCTTTCTCATTGCCCGGATCCCTATGGATGATAACTTTACCTAGATAAACGTACCCATTCCCTGCTTGGTTTGACTACCAATTACGAATACTTGTTCCCTCGCCAGGTTGTTGAATAGAATGCAGGCACTTTTGGATATGTGTGGGGCTAATTTGTTTGCTGAAGTAACGTAAATAGATTTGCCCCAAGCATGCACAAAAGTGGTTACATGTTTATGACGCTCTGGACATGGCCCCTGATTTCAAGCTTGACTGGAATAAATTAATCGTCGTGACGTAATTTGTATATAAACGGACATGTGAAGTCTAGTGCTTGTGTGCGCCACTATAAGGTTCCGTCACGCTGGGTGCACAGCCGATAAGACCGCGCAGTGAGCTTCTTTAGGGGGCTTATCGAGGGATTCAGAAAGCTTCAAGGGAGCGTGGCCGCCGATAGTCCTATTCGTCGTTTTTAGCAGCCGGCTTAGGCTGTCTTCCGAGTTTATCTGGAGCCCTCCAATACAACACTAGGTCTTATAGACCTAGTGTTGCTTTAAGACGATAAACCTCATCAATCAATCAGTCGATAAATCAATAAATTAATTCCACCCTCTGCCCTCCGATGAGCCTCTGTGATCCTTACACTTTCTTCCAGATGATAGGTGTCTAGCGAGTGATCGTATCGTCATCAAATAAATAGACGTTAATTAATCAGCGAATCTTGCTCAACATCGTCTAGGCCTGTGATGTGCACATTGGAACAAATTAGTAAGGTTATAGCACTCTCATGTAACATGGTAACAATGTACAGCTGAATCAGTCCAAGCTGCATTTACATGCATGTTTAAGGCGAGAAACAGGAACTATACCGAGTGTGATCAGTCAAGGTAAACAATGGCGTCAGTAAGTCAGTAATTTCTTTTCTTGAATGTCTACTCCCATAGGTGCTGAGCGAGCTTCGTCCTAAAGGTGTCAAAGTGTACGGTGCTATGGCAATGGTCCGAAACAGCATCGGTTCAGGTGAGCTGTCGATGACATTTTGCGCACTATCCATGCATTAGTGGTTTGGGCCCTCAGAGTAAATATATTTAAACGTTACGTGTGATAAATGTTAGGGTTACTGTACTGTGCCCTGGATAAGCATTTGCACAGGATAATGCACAGGATAATGCACAAGATAAGCATTTCTTAATCGCATCTACTGCCGAGGGGGGAGGGACTGTCGCTTGCTCGTTCGTCCGTTGGGGCTTTTCGCTTACATTGAGAATCATGTCGATGGTTTCTGCATACGTTTTCTCTTTCCTTTTTCTTTCTTTCATTTTTTTTTTGCAAACAGTCGAAAAAAGGCTGTCGCTTCATCAATACTTACGAGACTAAACGCAAATTGTTTGTTTTATCTAAAATGCTTTCTAACATAACTTCCTATACTATATCCTTATTTATAGCTTATCGTAATGACCGTTCGCCGCGTACGCTGTGTTTTGTCCTGCTAGCGACGCTTTCGCGGCCGCTCGTCAATCACTAGTTTCTGCTCAGTTGGCGACGCTGCTCGCACGCATGTCGCTGCGTAACGATGAACCCCTGGCCGAACGTTCTCGTGCAGAGTGTTACGTGTCCGACGAGATCATAACATCGCGTGCGGGAGTGCGCGTAAGGATTGGGAACACCGACGCCGAAGGACGTATGGCCATGGCGGACGCTCTTTGCGAGTACAAGGACAAGGTGATGCTCGTCTGATGTCGACGCGCTTTTTGTTTTTCCAGTGCTGAAGTGACAGCCATTCGTTGTCGTTACAGGCACTCAATGAAGTCAACCCACGCATATTCACCATCGCTACCCTGACGGGACACGCATGCGTGGCTGTTGGAGATGGCTATTCGGTAAGTGTGAGCGAACTCTGCGCGCAACGCTGACCCGTGGCTGCTGTTTCAGATAATCATCGACAACGGCCCAGCCCGCTCGAACGCCGTGAGCGCTACGGTACAAGCTGCTGGTGACGAGATCGGAGACTTGTTCGAGGTGTCCACCGTTCGCCGCGAGGTTAGTCCTCAAGTGTTCAGGATTTCTTCTGAGTGTGTCATATCCACACAGCGTCTAGCTACTGGGCCGTAACGATACTTACTAGCATATGATTCAATGCATTGTTATAATCTCAGAAACATGGATTCACGGTTTTATACGTGGTGAGAACGCAGTAACCCCTGCATTTAAGTTCTTCCGAAGGGACAGAGTCAGTAGGAGTGACGGAGTAGCCATTGCAATTAAACCGAACATTGAAGCCACTGTTCTAAACCAGATAGACGACACTGAAACCTTGTGTCTCAAGCTTAAAATATTTGGTCATACCATTGTTGTACTTGCTGCTTACAGAGCACCAGACTCCGATGTCAGCTTTTTACTAAGTTATATAACTATGCGTCACAGTTCAGGAAAGGCAAACTAATGCTATACCGTGCATTGGTGTACGTTACAGAACCCCAGGTGGTCAAAATTACCCCAAGTCCCCCAGTACGGCATGCCTAATATCTTGGTTTTGCTACGTAAAATTCCAGAGTTTAATTTTTAAATTAAAGTGACCTTGTTCAGACTGTTAATGAACCGACACGTTCTGGACCTGGCTCGTGTTTACTTTTAGACCTAGTATTATGATGCGAAAGCTTCAAATGGCCCATTGAGCGAAAAAGCACTGGGAAAAGCCGGCGGCCGTCTGTAGCAGCGAAAAAACGGCACCTGAGTTGCCATTGGCTGCGACGCCACGTCACGAGAGCCTCTTGCATGCTCGTGACGTTGGCTGGCGCTTGCTGGCTCGGGCTGCACGTACCGCTATGGAGTCTGAAGCATCTACATCGTCGGCGGCCGCAACCTCGGCAGTAGCGAAACGTGGCCATCTACGCCAGTACTGCCAGTACACCGCAGACGAAGTAAAGGAGCGGAAGAACGCAGCAAAACGAGCGATGAGGCAGGCAACGAGATCCACCATTGTTGTCAACTCTCCCTATACACGGCGGGCGGCATTAAAGCAAACATTACTCGCAGCGTAAAACTCGAAGGACCATTCAGCGGCGTTCAATTGGAAATTAATGCTTTCGCATTCACAACTCATGAGTGCTCAAGGTGTCCTCGGAATTTTTGCCTCGCTATTTGCCTTGATTTTCTGTTTCAGTTGAATCGAGACTATCTGATCACAATTTGGTGTATTTCACTCTTTTTCTTCATGTCGAAGCTTCGCACTATGCGCCTGCGCTTAGAAGGATAGAAGGTTTCGCACGTGCGGATCACGTTGGCGTATTAAATTACCTTGAGGCGCGTTTTCTAGATTTTCATAGCATAGAAGTGGGTCTCGTTTTGAGATGAATTAAAGTGTATCTGCCTCTTTCGTATTAAGAACTTTTTTCTCAACCAAGTTAAAAAAACGAACAGCCATGGATTAATGGCATTAATCCGTGGATTAATGGGCACATAATACATTTGAAATGCAAAACAATGCGAGCTAGAAAGTAGGTACCTTTTTCCGGCCGTCTGACTGCTATTCGCACTGCGCTGCATCAATCAATCAGCCCAGTCAAATAAATTTTCTTTTGATACTACATTACTGAGATTCATTAGAGATGACTCTCAATTATTCTGGAATATCCACAATTCATGACCACAAGAAACCAATAAGCGAGATTTCACAGGAGGTATACGATAGTTTACTAGAAGGAAGTAGCGCAGCACTTTAACCACCATTTACATAGTGCTTCTCCTGTAGTTAACGGCTCACTCTGTTTCTTTGATATTGAAGGCATGATATCATCTTGAAACTGCAGTGCGCACGCAAGAAACGAGGACACAAGGTTAAAGTGACGCGAAGTGCCTCGCGAATACACGCGAAGTGCCTCGAGCGGCCAGTCGTGTGACAATTTTGCGTGTATTCGCGGGCATCTTTCACGCCCGCAAAAACACTTATGTAGCACGTAATGAGCAACAGAACGCTGTATCGGGAGTTTCTCATGTCGCTCTACAATTTTCTCATTGACACTTTTTATCTAATTATAATATTTGTGAAGTTGATTTTTTAAATTATGACTAATTATCTAATTAGGCGGAATGCAAAAAATAGTCTGAGTATCTCCAAGCGATGGTAAACAACATTACCTTGGTTCTGTCCAGCTACGTAGCATTTGCATATTTTAAAACTTTGGCCGAAGTTAACTGAAACACCCTGTATGTTACACCATTATCAACTCGCCAAACGCGGCATACTCATTCGCAATCCTTAACGCCATACTTTGTCAGGACTAACCTGTTTAAATTTTCATACTTCCCCAGAACTGTTGTCGACTGTAACAGTTTGCCTGAAAATTGCCCTAATCTTGTAGAGCGAATTGAAGCTCATATCTTATAACGTGTGCTGCTCGTTGCTTGCGTTTGAAAGTGTCTGTCTTGATGGTGTGTGTGTGTGTTTTTGTCACTCTCTCTGTTCTGTACTTATTTTTGCCGCTCCTGCTTAGGCTTTTGTGCATCTCTTCTTCAAGGTGTTAATTCAGGACGTGCACGCTATTGTCGTGCAATCGTGACTTATATTGTTGCTAATGCGCAGGACTACAATTTCGTGCGAGGCCCATCCGAGTACGAGGACCTGATCCAGTGTAACAACGAGCCGTCGTCGCGTACTCCGCGGGGTCACCAGATGCCGGCAGCGTTCCTCATCAAGGCATCCGGTCTGGACAAGGTCAGTCTCTACTTCGCAGACATTTTCTTGTCAAATCGTAGGCTGTTCGCTTTCGGCAAACCACAGTCTTCAAATATTAACGACATTTAAAGAATTTTCGCAGCATTGTTATTATTTTTTTTTATTGCAATCGAGTGAATTGGTCTTTCTTCAGTTCGTAGCAGTCTTTGTTGAAAGTGCGCAGGTCACTTCGCGAGTGGGTCGAGCAACCTCCGTGCCCCGGCTACGCCGCTTATGTATACTTGCTCTCCGAACCACTTTAACGAATTGACCTCGTCACTTCCTCCTGCAACTTCGCAGTGTCGTGCGCGAAACAGCTGCATCGCATCGCGACGCTGGTACTACATTCTTCCGATCATGCGCACTTTCGACGTAGACTGGCAGCCCGGTATTGATTTTAGTCGTAAAATTTCTCCTCGCCGCCTCAGTACTTGAGCGGTTCGAAAAAAAAAAATAAAAAAAACAAGGACGGGCCGTGGTATAGCTCTGTTTTAATCGCTGTCCACACGCTGTTGGCTTGATGTCGTGCGCAAGAAAGAGTGCGGGCAAGTTTGCCCCCTTGAACGCGAGTTGTTCTCTGCTCCCGCGCAGCACGGCCTGGATTCCAAGCGACCGCTGTGCTACTCGCACATCGACATCGCTGCCAGCTCGGGACCGTTCCCGGGAGTGCCGACGGGGGCCCCCATTGCTGCTCTGACTGTAGCTTTTCTGCTGGACTGAAGTCTGCGGGCCGCTTCCCTCGAGTGGCTCCCACCTAATCAACCATGGAGATTGTTTACGCGTGCAGGCCAGAGGACGAAATGAGATTATATCTGTTTTCTTCTTCTCTCGTGACCAGTGATTTTTTAAAAGCTTTACTCGCATGCAAATCTTTCATCAAATGAATTTACTCGAGGCAGTTTTATTGGTCGGAGGTGCTTTTACTCCATATTTCTGTTTGTATTGGGGAAATAAAATAAATATTGCAACAGCGCTTGGCGCGAAACGAGTTGCACGCACTTTCTTCGCTGCTCTGGAAGTGGTTCCTATAGCTGCTGCATTTTTTTTTTCTCTTTTGTACGTCACTTGACGCCAATGAGAAAGGGAGAGTTCAGAAAGCGTGTCCTTGTTATGGTGTCCAACGGAAAACGCACACTTGGAAGACACGCTCACATTCAGATTTTTTTAAAGCATTTATATTCGAGCGCACTTCTACCATTGTACTGCACTCTTATACAGACGTATAGGGACATTTCAAGTTCCAAAACATCCCTTTTTACGTATCGTTGACCTTGGTGGTATTTGAGCCAGTCAACGTGAAGCTCATACCACTGGAACTTAGCCATCAGGTTGTGTGCATAACAAGCACCAGCTGCTCTGATTAGTTGACTTTTCCTACTCGGTGTTTTTTTTTTTTTTTTTCCGTACAGCGGCAAAGTCGGGGTGGGGGGGGGGGGGGGGAGGTGGAAGGAAAGGGCTGTTATAATCTAGTCGTGTTAAAAACGCAAACGTTTTAAATACGTGTTATATAAAACGAGACAAAAGCTGCTAACATAAACACGTTATTCTTGCTGTTAATTAGAAGTTGTTCTTTTTACGTTGCCTACAAGTGCGGCTTCTGAGACCCCCGGCGTTTAGGCGCGCAGGGATGAAATGTTGCTGCCTCTTAAGAATGGGCCGCTACAACTATAAGTGAAAAATCCCGTTTGAAGTAAAAAAAAAAAAAAAATAGTGGTTCGAAGGGCGATGCACGGACAGCGATCGCAAGGTATAGTTTTGCAATTGAACTTTCGTTTAGAGAGAGAGAAACAACTTTATTTAAATAAAGATCGTGCTTGGTTACTGTGGGTGGAGCCCCTCTTCCAGGGCCCCACTGGCTATTGCGGCGCGCCGGGCCTGGTCAGGGGTCGCCAATTGGCTTCCCAAGTCCAGTTCGGAGAGTCGCGCCTCCCACGACCAATTGTTTAGTGTATCGTGAAGTAGCGGCGACACGGCGTCTGCCGGACGCTGCGTGCATTGGTAAGTGATGTGTTCTAGTATCGGGATGGAGTCACACCATGGACATCTGTCGCTGTGTTTGTGGGGAAATATTTTGTGCAGTCTATGTAAGTGTGGGGAGGTGTTTATCTGTATTCGGCGCCAGTCCCTCGCCTGTCGCCTGTTGAGCTTAGGGTGAGGTGGAGCTTTGGATCGTCTTTCGTTTAGAGCCTCTACTCTGGGATTCAGCTACAGGGATGTGGCTGAATCCGTTGTCCAGGAATTTATTATGGAGTACTGTCGAATGTCTTGTTAAATTTGTATATTTTCATTTTTGTGTGCGTTTTAATTAATTAATATTGATTCTTAATACTATCATTGCTATTATTTATTCACATCCTGTCCATATTTTGTGCAGTTTTTTTTTTCTCTTTTTGAACAATCTCGAGCAATCGTAAATGCAGAACATGCACATTGTGTTTGTCCGGACACTGAACCGAAAGTGAAGTCGACTGTGCCATGGCCACTCAGGTGATAAATAAAATAAAAATAAAGCGGCCGCTTGTGCTGGTTGTTGTGAATCGAGGAAAAAGCGTAAACATTATTCAGATTCCACGCAATGTGGAAATCAATGTTATACGAATTATTTTTCAGCATTGTTTTGTGTTCTGCAAAGCGTTAATAGACGGACAAACGTGTTTGTGTAAGGCAAGCAGTTGGTGTGTGCTACAGCAGCAGCAAGGCGACGTCAACATGTATGATGACGGCAGCAATGTCATGATCACTGATAAATTGTACTCCGCCAAAGAAACGTTACGACCTGTTTCCTCAAGGCTCATTCACACTAGACCGACACGACACCGATTTTGGTCTGCCGACTGTTGGCGACAGCAGTTTTACAAGACGGGAAACGCTGTGGACAACGGTTTAAAGGAAGGAAAACGCTGTCGCCAACAGTCGGCAGACCAAAATCGGTGTCGTGTCGGCCTAGTGTGAATGAGCCGTGACGACCTAGGCCGATCACGGAGGCAGTCAAATGCGGGAAACTGGCGTGCTTTCGCTTTTAACTTAGGCGCAATTTGTTCGCACTCGAGGGACAGTCGTTAGGCTGGCAATTATTTGCCCATTCATTCCTGCGTCTGTGGCGCACATGCTCTCGCTTTTAAAAAGAAATTGTTGCTGTGCGACCCGATTAACGCGCCAATCGTCTCCAAGCACAGAAGCACAAAAAAGGTACAGAAGGCAGGTCTCGCTGGGCGGCTGAAACCTGCGCTCAGCTTTGTCCGAGTACGGAAAACCATGACAGGATTTTCGGAAGTGCCGTAGTCTTCTGGCCACGAGCGCTCACGCTCTTTTCTATAGAGTTCTATTTGAAAAAAAAAAAACAAAGGTGATGATGATTGGAATAAAAATGATGGCTTGAATATGCATGCAAAGTGAGGGCTCAACACTCTACTATCATGCAGGAACTCCGTGAAAGCCTTTTGACATGTCTAAACCACGCCGAGAGCCTGGCTAAGGTCCCGATACAGTCAAGATAACTGTATCAGAGAAAGTTCGATCGCCCAAATCCCGTGATTCACTGACCAGAATACTTTGACGCAGAGAAACCTCTAAGGATTCTCTTTACAATAAACTTGTGTGTCCATCTATATGTAGAGGCGCCGAAGAGCTAGGCAGCTGCATATCACGAATATTTTTTTTTCTTCGTATCCCAGCCCGGCTTTATTCCACAAGCTTTATCCCGACACTTATGCCAGTAGTTCTTGCAGGCACTGCAATGACTTCACTAGCCTAGACCATATGCTCTGGCGTTACTCCTCGTTGCGAGGCACGTAACAAATCAATGAGGACAAGTGGCTCTGCGCTATCAAGAGCCCCGATGCCGGGGCGCAACTATGGGCTGTCCAGAGGGCCCACGATGCGACGGTCGGGCATGGCCTGACTGTCCCAACGTGGGAGCGGCCCGCAGCGCGCTGAGTCGCGTACCTCAGTACTTTCATTAAAGTTTTGCGTCCATCCATCCATCCATTGTAGTTTCGTGCTTTTTTTTTTTCTATTCGGTGAATGTTACTCCACAAGATACGAAGGAGCATGGGAATGACAGATGTCTCCAGGAGTGACGACATTAGCTTGATTCTACTCGAATAGTAATTTCCGCTGTCGTGCGACAGCTGAGAACAGCATTTCGGCGAAATGGTTACCCTAATAGCTTTCTGGCAGAAATTGTTTGTGCATGCAATATGGCCTACTCGCTGCGTTTAGCGTAAGGGCTTCACGTCGCGCTTACAGCTGTAGGAGCTACGCTTGAACGAACGCAAACAGGACTCCACCGTGTATGCATTGGTTCAGAAGCGATGCGCAGCACTTGCACAAGCTCGACCTACCTACGCGTGACGGCTTCCCGACGTGTGTAAACAGACGCGTGCACAGAACACAACCAGTGCTCTCTGCTCTTGCGCGCCGGAACCGCCGGAACGCACGACGCGTACGTCCAGGGTCTCGGAAAGGCAGCAGCATCGAGCGTGTGCGATCGTAAACATAGGGGTTACGGGCTACCGCCTTGGCCTCGATTGTCGGCGTTCGACGCTGCCATTCGCCGATGCGTCGCGCTGTGGTGCAGGTCGAACCCGAGGGAACAACCCGGAGCCACCAGAGGCTTTTCCAATCCGTATACTTCGACATGAGCATGTAGGTGCGAACGAGGAGGGAGAACGTTTACGAAGAAAAAAAAAAAAAAAATACGCGAGTCGGCAGCTTCGTCTTGCTTTCGATACGCACCAAAGGGGGAAGAGGGCGGAGTGGGGCTCCTTAGTTCTGGATACGTACGGACTTTGCTGCCTGCTGGGCCCACCACACCAGCTGTTACTGGTCACGCGGGTCCGAACTGGACAGCACGGGATCCCACTGTTCAGAGGTCGGATTTTTTATTGGCGGTGTGGAGGGCGTGTTTCAGCATGCCCAGGTGCATACAGTAAAGTGATGCATACTTGCCCCAGTCGGGGCAATTGTAGGAGTAGAGGGTGGGATGAATAGCATGCCTGATATAGGCTTAGGTGCTAGTAAAGATTGGTCTGTAAATGCCGTACGCTACGGCTGCTTCTGTGGAGAGGGTTGGGTTAGGAGGGGGTTACAGTAGGCGGTATAGGCGATAATGTTGGAGGAGGATGTGTTAAGTGGAGGAGTATGGACTCCGTCACGGTCCACTATTTAGTGCGGCGTCCGGCTTACATAGGCTCGGACGACAGCGTGGGCTCGCTGGTTTCCGCGAATAAACTTGTGGCCTGGGGTCCATACGAGGCTGATGCTGGGTGGCATGACGGTGGCTAGGCAAGTGATGCGGTGGGCGGCTGAGGAGAGTCGGCCTCGGATGAAGCTGCGACAAGCAGCTTGGGAATCGGAGATCATGTTCTTGGTCTGGTCTATAGATGTAGAAGCGATGTCAAGGGCAATGGCCACCTCTTCAGCCGCATTGATGGTGGTGAACTTAAACGAGGCCGACGTTAGCTCTTGCTAGGTGTGGTCGACCACGCTGACCGTGTGGACTTGGCGACGGGGGTGCGTAGCCCCGTCTACACATATATATGTTACATGGGTTGACCGCCATATCGCTGTTGTAGCGCGCTTGCACGAGATCGGCGACGTTCGGCATGGAAATCCGGGTGCATGTTTACGAAGGCGACCGTACTCGTGCAGAAGAGTCAACACACGTTGAACGCTGTCGGAACTTCGATAATACATCCCGATGCGAGAACACGTATGTGCCAAAACTATAGACGTTTTCATCCAGCGCCACCGCGCTCTGGCAACGCTGTGCGCCGGCATCCGGCGCCCTTAGGAAACTTTCGGTAGCCGTTCCTTTTGCTCGTTTTTGCTGGTATATTTGTTCGCTCGCGCGCTCGTCCTGCGGATATTCTGTGTTATTTTCCGGGTATATCGATATAAGTGCGACTTGTGGCATTCAGTGTGTTGCGTGACGGCGAGTAGCTCTTTTAGCATCGACTGTTTTCATTACGTTTACTCGTCAACGGTGTTTTTCAAATCTGGGAGCCTACCAAGAGCTCCCAGATTTGCTCTGCTCACTTCATCCAAGGTACGTTACTACGTGGAGTAGCCGGACTGCTATAATGCTGAATAATAAAAGTGCTACTGAGCGATTGTTCTGGCCGTATGTCGTGTAACTCACGCGAGAGCAGCTCGACTCTCGCCCCGAGTTTGCCCGCTCGTCCAGTTTCTTGCCTCGGCGTGGATCGCCATGCTACGAACACGAGTTTAAATTATTGTTTAGCGAGTGCCATGCTGCCGCCGTTTTATATTAATGTTTTTCGTATCTGGGGCACAAGTGCACTTCTGCAGCTTTACTACCTAGGTACATGTGCGCATTGGTTTATCATGTTTAACGTCCTAAAGCAACTCCGGCTATGACGGACGCCGCAGTGGAGGGCTCCGGATAATTTCGGCCACCTGTGGTTCTTTAACGTGCACTGACATCGCACAGTACGCGGACCTCTAGCCTTTCGCCTCGATCAAAATGCGATGGCCGCGGCCCAAACGGCGTCTTTCGGGTCAGCAACCGGGCACCGTAACCGCTGAGCCATCGCGGCGGCATGTGAGCATTCGTATCGGTATCGCAGAGCAGAATCGCAGAAAAGCTAGCGATTTCCGTGCATGCATGTAGGAAGCTTCGGCCACATTCTAAAAGCATTTACGAATTAACGGAGGCCAATTATGGATTGCAATCTCGTGCCCAACACTACAGGTTTCATTTTGTTTGAAGTGTGGTAAATTCGTGAGCATTTAAGTTAGTCCCATTTCAGTCGACCTAGGTTTCTTGCACTAAATGACTTTTGAGAATGTACAGTTATTTGTGAATGCATACTGAAAAGCAGAAACAAGGCATATGCCGCAGAAAACATGTGCATGTACACATGCACAGCTTACCACTTCATATCCTCCATCTTGCAGCAATAAAAGTTCCATTGCGAAATGCAAAAACGCCCGTGTGCTTGTGTTGTCGGGCACGTTAAAGAGCCCCAGGTGGTCAAAATTAATCCAAAACCCTCCACTACGGCGAGCCTCATAATCAGAACTGGTTTTGGCACGTAAAACCCCAGAAAGAAGAAAAAAGTGCCATTAAATTTTTTCTAGTTTTCGGCAGTCCCATTACCTGCCTTGAAGACAACAGTCTGCGTTCATTGCATGTCCTCACTAATAAGATGCTGCGCTTGTTGCTCTGGGGTTGTAACTGAGGGAAGGTGTTTGGAGCCCGGCGAAAACGAAAATCGCTCGACATCATCGTCCAGCGGATCGGGCAGCACTCTGCCTCTAAACATCAGCTTTTGGCGATACCTATCTTTTGCTTCGGTGCTAAGCGCCTTAAAGCAGTCGCTCGTCATCTCGACAATATTCACGATGTAGAATCAGCTAATCACAGATTCCACCAAGCAGTGCAAACATCGACACGCCGTCCTCACGTCGCGCATGCCTTCAAACAACACAGCCGGAAGTGCTTCTAGCTCTCCTGCCGGAAGTTCCGATGGGGCAACCAATCAGCGGCAAGCGAGGTTTGTTTGTAAACACTGAAACCGTCTATATATATGATGAGCTGTTCGACTCATTGAGACTGGTGATATGCCTGGACTGTTGCGTAGCAGCGGGGCGCGCATCGTTGACGCACTGTTTCTCAGCACCACTGACGCCATCTCTCTCTCTCTCTCTCTCTCTCTATATATATATATATATATATATATATATATATATATATATATATATATATATATGAAATTGTTATTACATGCACAACCCATCGTGCAACTCTGCGACCTACCTTCGACAGTGATAGACCAGATAGGTCGAGTTCGATTATCGCTCTCACGACAGCTGGGTACTTAAAGCGCACCGGGGTACTTTTCTTGAAACCTGAGAAACGCGCTCGAATGAATGTTACGCCTATCAATGAAGATGGTTTCCCAAAAAATACTTTTAAAAGGACCTTATATGAACAGTGATATAAACAGTGCAATCTTTAATTTCCCCATTTCACCTCAACACATCGGTTCCTCTCAACTGGGGCGGCGCTGATAGCAGTGTTGTTGTTGTTGTGGCCTCAAAACATGGCCATTTTCCTGCCTATACCGCTCCTTTCGTTTCTTCATTCCGCGTTACGTTTATGGCAACATTTCGAGGCTGGCATCTGACACAGGTGCGCGAGGGCGACAGAGGAGCGACAACTCCACCGTTTCCCCAGATCTCTGATGGGGTGCACGCGCTTTTGGTCATGGCTTTATTACCATGAACGAAATTGTTGGCGTCTATGCGCCGTCGTGATCAACATTTGTAGAATCTTGGTTTATAAACGTTGGAACGATGAACTTCATTGCTGACATGGGCGGCGAAAAAAATTCACCGACGATTACGATACTCCCCAATGCGAAATTTGAGCGCAGTTCTATACGTGTTTTCATTTCGCGATATATTGACTCGCGCGGACAATCTGTCTCGTGCGGCACATTGCAAACGGAGCGAAATGTGGTGTGACTGCCTCGCTAATCGGGAGATCACGACAGGCAGCGCGTGGGTGACGCGTGGGCGCGATTCACAGCCGCCGCCGCAGACAGACCTATACTCATGCATCGCTTTGTTTCCATATGCCTGACGCGCGCTACTCTGGCGCCAACTCGTAGCCGTCGCCGCCGCAAAGTACGCTTTTCTTCTCACGCTTTCACCATACACTCCTCCGTTGCTTTCCTCCTCGAGCTGTCTTCGCTTTCGCCATCTTTCATTCGCGCTCCGCGTTTACTCTTTCATCATTCGCTGTGCTCGTTCGCTCGGTTACAAGGGACGCCGAGGGACGACGCCGACGCTCGCCGCAGGAACGGGCGCCTAAGAGCTGCGCTCTAAAATGACAGCATGGTTCTTTAGAACTTTTGAGCAGTGTTTGTAGAGTACCGTCTGTCATATAGTGTACGTACTCCTTAACGTGTTTCCTTTCCTCTTTTTTTTTGTTTCTCTATATACTTGTAAATAATGCAGCAGGTAGCCGTACAGCCCCGGATCATGGAACCTTGGCTCTTTCTGCAACATTTTCTCTCTTTCTTTTTCTTGTAAGATATGTGCATGCCTATTAAAATATGATTTTGGTTTCCAATGTGCTACTTGCTGAGGTTTCGACAGTCGGGCATCGACCGCTGAGGAATGCGACACAAACAGCCATGTCAATTTAAAAATAGGATGCTGCCTGCGCTCTACGTACACTTGGGCGGGCAGTACGCGGCAAACACCTGTGCAAAACTGCTACAACCACCCCAAGATGCATTGCTTCATGCGTATACACAGCGACCGCGCGAGTGAAACCGCTACAACAGTTTATGCGTAGAAGATTGTCACTGCAGCTGCTTTCAGAGCACGTACACAGACCCAAAGTGATATTTCTGTAGTCGCAGCGCGCAATATGGCCCAAGGTAGTCGAGCCGACACAGCGCCGAGATCCCAGCACTTCAATAACATCCCCTCACCTTTTCCAATCACGTCAACGTGCCACTTGAACACGTACACCAGCGCAGCGCCATGACGCAAATGCAAGCTGCCTGTTCAGTCGGTCGGTCAAAGGTGGCCTCACGGCAGCTCGAAGACATGTATGTTTTTAACTTCTAGCATGTATGTTTTTAACTTATAGCATTTTTCGTGGCCTGATCTCGGAGATAGTGCAGTCTAAAAATGTGGGCCGATCCCGAAGGCAGTGCAGTTTAAAGTCCGACGCTCTTCCTACTAAATCAGTGTTTTACCCCAGTCACACGGGCGTGCCAAAGGTCCTTTGAAGTTAAGAAGCATAGAGATTTCAAAGGAACATTAGTTCAAGGGATATGTGTCAGTGCTACACGGTCTCCGTTTAAGCTTTAAACAGAAACCGCAACGTGTCCTTAGCGCTGCCGTCGCCTCAAAAGTAATAAAGAATATGGGCCCGAATGCGTCTTACAATACATTTATGCAGTATTTTTTCTGCAATATTTACTTTTTCTATTACATTGAAACATCAAAACAAAATATACGCGTAGTAAGGTCGTTACTTTACCAAATACTGAGGTATTTATTGTAATGTGTTGCCGCTGATGACAGGCCGTGCCGACGCTGCTGTACCGGCGTTCATGATCGAGATTGCGGGTGTCCCAAAAATGTTTAGGATTTTATTACTAGTATTTAGTACTTAGAAGCTTGTTCAAAACAGGTCAAAATTAAACTTCCGTATTTATAAACATTGTTATTTCTGCTATCGGACACCCTCTAGGCTCGAGAGTATTCCCTTGAGATTTCAAAGGACGAATGCGGCCTCCTTTGACTCAAAGCTCCCTTCGAGAAGGCCTCCTTTGGTGCGCTCGTGTGACAGCGCGCAATCTCCCTTGAAGTAAAGGATCTTTGGGTTCAAAGGTTATTGAAAGTGCCCGTGTGACTGGGGTATTTCTCAATCTTTTCCAGCACTTGACCCCTTTTAGTAGTGCCAAACCTACAAGGCGCATTTAATAAAAATTTCCCCTGACTCACTGTCTTTGGGTTGATGAGCACGAAAGTTGGTATATTTGTTTCCCTTTTTTTACATAGCTGCCACCGAGAGCCACACACTTCTGCCATTGCTTCACGCAGCTGTGGGTACCACTCTTGCAGAAGTCCTCAGGTTGGTCTTGGAGCCATGACTTCGGCGATGAGCGTTTTATCACCAGGAAACTGCCTGGTTTTCAAAAATAGCTTCTTGCATCGAAAGAGGTGGAAATTTTAGGGCGCGAGGTCGGGAGAGTACGAGGGATGGCGAAGAATTTCATTCCACAGGAGCATGCTTCCATTTGTGCAACGTGCGAGTTGTGAGCAGGAGCATTGTCTTGCAAAAGCAGGACACCTTTTGACAGCATGCCACGCCTGCTGATTTTGATGGCTTCCCTTAATTATGTGAGCAATTTAGCATAATAAGTCCCCGTTACGTTGACACCTTTCCGCAGGAAATCTGTCATCACCACTTCTTGCTGATCTAAGAAAACTGTCAGCATCACCTTGATAGTTCAAGACACTGGTCTTGGAACTTTTTAGCTAGTTCTTGAATCGGTTTGCGGTGATCCTTCCAATGACTGTCTCCCCTTTGTAACAGTGTCCCCATCAATGACTGAATGAGGTCGACCGGGAGTCGGTGGCGTTTCGCCCAACTTCCGTCCACGTTTGAAGTGCCGATACCAGTACTGAAGGATGCCATACGATGGGACATCTGTATCATACACCGTCGTTATTTGTTGAAAAATTTGTTGGGGTGTGTTGCCTTTAAGATTTATAAAGGTATTAACTGCCCTGTACTCCACTAGCTCCACGCTCCCAACTTCCTCAATCATCAGACCGGTGAAACAAAAATAGGTATTAGGAATGAGCTGAAGAAGAAGTAGTTTATTGATGGGAAAATGTAGAGAGGTCGACCGGGAAATGGAGTATCTGGCCTGCTACTCTACGTAAGGGAAGGGGAAGAGGGGAAGAAAGAGGGTCACAATGGGGAAATGGGAGAAACGAGGTGAAAGAACACATTGCATAAATGTTATCACAATCATGAGTCCAGGCCCGTGTCGCTTAAGAAACGTGAAAGAGCAAGTATTGTCTCTATCGTCTGCCAAATCTGTGGCCATGCGCCTAGCAGGAGGTCCTTCGACAGTGGTCTATTGTCTTAATGCCTCAATGTAGCTGCCAGTGTCAGTCTTTCGGGCGCGTACACAGGGCATACCACGAGCACATGGTCTATACTCTCTACAACGCCACACACTGAATAGTCCGGGGAGTCTGCCCGTCCAATGATGCGCAAGTATTTGCGCGTGAAAGCGACGCCTAATCGCAGTCTGTGTACCTGGCAGGTATGAGGGCGTGGAATTCCACGCAGAACAGAAAATTGCATATCGCGATCCAGCCTTTTAAGGCGGATGTGATGAGCGTCTGGCTGGGCCCAGTATCTTCTCGTCGCACTCCTCATTAATTCCGACAGGAGGCATGTCATGTACGGTCTAGAGAACGGCACTACAGTTCGCAGGCCATTGCTGAGGGCACGCCAAAGTGAAGTAGGTCGGGGAAAAATATTGAACAACCCTCGTACCATGTCCCCCACCTTCCACTTTTATAAGCCCTCTGAAAATTTAGTTATTGCAATGACGCAGATACATCTCCATTTTATTTACTTAAAATACATTAAACACAGCATAGAGAGCTACGAAAAAAAAAACACTGTAACCCTTCCCCTGGGGTGGAGATAGAAGACCAGCGAAGCTGTACTAGGGTGGGAATTATGTATTTCCAATTATGACTATTGAGATGTGATGGTGTGATTGGTTATTTGAACTATTAAAGAATGAGAAATATATATGATTGGGTGGTTTTCATTTATTTAGTGACCACAGGGACCGTGGCCTTATGGTCGCTACGGTACACCGCCATGAGGTGTACGGCAAAGGTTGGCACGTTCTTCATAAACACGTCACCAACGCCGCGCGTGTTCGGTGCGAACGCGGGCAAAACGCCTACGCCGTCGACAACAGTTCTGCGCGTTGCTGGTGCTGCTACATGTCCAAGTTTATACAGCTCCTCAGAATTTTGAGAATGACAGCCCATAAACAAATGTCATGAAACAAAACACCGGCAGCGCATGCCTTTTATGTTAAATCTTCTCAGACTGTGATTGAGTCGCCAGTTCCCCTTGCGCCCGGTCGCAAGATACGCATTTGGTGCCGCAGCTAAACGCCGCCTCTCCTCCCTCCTTCCCGTCCCCCACGGCCTTTCGCGCGACGGAAGAAGTCGCGTTTGCTCTCCGCCGTGCGTTCGCTCCCCGTGAAAGCGCACGTCCTTCGCGCGCTTTCACTCGCACATACAGCATACGGCCAATGAGAGTCTTTTTCTACACGCGGACACGACCATCGAAGACTGAGCCCTTCACAGCTTCGCTGTAAAATACTTGATTTTTTAACAAAGATTGATTTAATCATGCATTTTAATGAGACGGATGTATTTGCTGACTTGATACAATCATATCTGCTGAACCCCAACATTACAGCTTCGGTGACACAAAACTAGTTGGAAGGCCGTGTACGATAACGCTTTCTTTGCGGCGGCCAAAGGTTTAGATCGCCGTTTGTCTCGCCGTATCGCCTTCTATCTTGTGGCCAAAACTAATAATACACTCTGCATAATAGACATAATTTCAGGGGTAATATGTATATTGTCACTTTTTAATTACGGTGAATCACGAAACTAACTCTTTATTGGGCGAACCTGTGCCCACAAAAGCAAAAAAGTTGGAACGCGATTCAACTTCTAGTTGACGTCGATCAAACGTTGTCGCACCAGCGCGGCTCTCACAATAAATTGTACGGTTCATACTCTCACTCTCAGCTCGGCCAGGAAGACGTCTATGATCGACTTCAACTAGAGGTTGAAACGCCTTGCAACTTTCTTTTTTCTTTTCGTTTCGCAGAATACTCTGTATTTTGGGGCGAAAATGATTGCATAGAGGCAGGTTTTACAGACTGAGCAAGCTGCCGGAATGGTTTGCGCAGTGTATTAGTGATATGTGCTGCAGACAACGTTCGTCTGTGTATTTGACCGAAAAGTCAATTAAGAAAAGAAAGTGGAATGCTTACGTATGAATTGAGCAATACTAAAGGACGCATTTCACTTGAGTTTGCATTATGTAAGACAACGCGAAAGCGGACTAATAAACCGATTGCTGCATTCCCCCATCGCTGTTCACATTTACGCGTGCAACGCGGCTTGGGTTCCTAATAAAAGGAATTAAGGAAGGAGGTTACTTGCGGACGGTGTTTGATGAGGGGTCGCAAGCGTTCCGAGAACTCAAGCGCGACAGTTTTGTGAGCTCCTTTCTAAACGAAAACATATAACCGCCGGATAAACTTGGCGAATAATCGTGTGTCAGTGCATCCGTGACAACGGGAGACCCTGCAACATAAATGACCATTGTTTAGCACCGCATGCTAATGTATCGTGTCATGGTCCAGCAGACTTATTTTTACCGCGTAATTCTACCAGTCCAGTGTCTGCCCTCAGTGCACTTGCAGAGGCATGTGTTGATGAAACTGCGGTAAGGAAGGATTTAGTTTCTTTCAAAGTTGAAAGTTAGGCAAATTGGTAGCGGACAGGAAAGCTACACAATGAATGTAGTCGCCACCATGTTGAATTGCTTATGGATTCTGTTCTCTTCAAAGAAAAAAAAAAGTTCATTGATAGTCAGTGCTGTACTGCCTTTCTCTCCTTCCTGTTTCTTTTTTTTTTTCCTGGGATTTGTTCGGATGGTTTGTTGCTTCCGCGTTTTAGATGGTTCCGACTAAAACTTTACATCTCACAAGACATACATAGAGAGCATTTGAAATGAGGGTACTGTAATGCCGTGATAATCTCGTCTTAACACCAAGCACCTTGCGCGCATTGGGAACGAACACCGGATACAGTTCGGATGACAGATTTCCAATCGGCCACGCTACAATTCCACCTCCTACATTAAGAGTAATTGGAGAAAGAGGATGAGATGCGCTCGCGTAGGCGCTACGGCAAACTGATGAGCACATGACCGCAAAACAATCGTATGACGTCTGTCTTGCGATTGCAGTTCAAACATTACGCGCTCACGTGCGCGGCCGCTTGGATAAAAGCTGAGGTTATCTTCCAACCATGGATGGGTGTGGCGTCCTAGTCAGATATGTTCCCAACGCCATTACACGCGTGTGCAGTGGGGTTGCTTCATGCACACCGTAACAACGCACGGAAGTATCGGTACGCTATATTCTAATGCCCTTGACGTACAGCGAACTGAAGTAGTTTGAAGTAAACCCCTTTCCGTTAAGCTGAAGGACCCTTTACCAAAGGGAGTTTCGCCGCTGACACACGGTACAGCGCCGTCTCCGTTATATGCTTTCAGTAAATGACGCAGCAAAACACATGGCGCTGCTTCTTTAAATTGAAACTGAAAAGAACTTCGAAAAAAAAAATAGTTCATCTGGTTGAGGCAAAGTTTATGATTGAGCGTCGCTTACGCACCGTTCCGCTCGCATCAGCTGGAACCGTACGAATCATGCATGCTGGCTCGTGTAAGCCGCATGTGGACGAATCCATAGAGTGGCGAAGCTGCTGAAGGCCAACATGAGTCGACAATGGTGGTCATAACTGTGGAAACGGGTACGACGGTTTGATTATATTGCTGTAGTAGAAAAGTTCACTGCGAGGCATGCAAACAGCGTCATTGCTAAGTATAAAATCGTTTTCTCAAGCACTACAGTTATTATTAAGGCACCATTGTGTTTTGTGGAGTTGTCTGTTTAAGAACTGCGCACGAGATTATCTCTTTAGACCCATAAATGAGTTTGAATATCTCCCTTTCCGCCAAAGGGCCTTTTGTAGTATGTCATATCCCGCGTGAACGCCTTTCTCCGTAGATGTCCCATAGTCCAAAGTCCTTTAGATTGACCGTGTGTCAGAGGTATAAAAATGTTTATTATGCACTTAGCGTTGCAACCTCTTTGAAATGTCACAAGAGCTGTAGTGCTCGCACTTCGCAGTTTTTAACTACCACGACTGCCGCACGAATTCCACCAGACGGCTCAGCATCTATCTTGCGTGGGTGAGCACTGGCGTGGGAATTTTTCACAGAAACGATATGTGCACAGGGGTAACGGAAAAGGATTAGCAAAAGTGACCGCGGCGACCGTGGAAGCAAAAGCGCTTCTAGCGCATTGCGCTGCACCGCATTTAATCGCCCATAAAACAGTTTTGGCAAGCGGTTTTGCAATAAACTAAAATGTTGGTCAAGTTGGTTGTACTCACTTCCTTTTTAGTGGACGTAGAGGCAAGAGGGGTACAGCAGGGCATCAAAAGATCGCGGGGCGCAGAATATAAGAAAAAGCTTCCTGGTACTCGGATTGTCAGTGTGAGCTAGTACATGCGACTGCCACAGTGTTGTACCGTTTTGCTGGCTGCGGGCAAAAATTCAACTTTTTCGCTGAAGCAACGCCTCGTAAACTTCTGAGGCCAACTTCAAATTCTTTACACATCCTTGATGCGCACAGACATTGATAAGTACAAGCCACCATCATTAGGCGCGTAAATGCATTCGAAACTCGGCCAGTTGTCCCAGGTCTTTCATAATTTGGCGCCCGTTCACATTCCTTGCAACGCCAGGGCGAGGTACACCCTCCTCCTTGTTGACCTTGGGTCTTATTTTGTGACATCGGACACATGCTCCACCGAACTACTCACTCTGACGTTTGCTTCTCCTCCCAGCCATCTGCTTTTCACCAGATAAGAAAGTGCAGCTCGTAAATGGCGCCTTCGACCAACGAACGCCACATGCGTCCCGTCCCGTCCCGTCCCGTCCCGTCCCGTCCGTCCGTCCGTCCGTCCGTCCGTCCGTCCGTCCGTCCGTCCGTCCGTCCGTCCGTCCGTCCGTCCGTCCGTCCGTCCGTCCGTCCGTCCGTCCGTCCGTCCGTCCGTCCGTCCGTCCGTCCGTCCGTCCGTCCGTCCGTCTGTCTGTCTGTCTGTCTGTCTGTCTGTCTGTCTGTCTGTCTGTCTGTCTGTCTGTCTGTCTGTCTGTCTGTCTGTCTGTCTGTCTGTCTGTCTGTCTGTCTGCGTCTCTAGCTAACTGTTTTATCACCAACTTGGGTCACTGGGTAGTCGTCCATGGTCTAATGGGTAGACCGTAGAACATCGGGCTGCATGCTGTGCTGAAGGAACCGGTTTCGAAACCAACCATCAGACCAATTTTATTCACTGGGTATGTGACGCTGGGGGCCTATAACAAAAAGCTATGCCAATCTGTTTTTTTTTATTCTAATGTCCTGACGTCAAATTAACGTAACCGCCGACGCAAGCATCGGGCGGCAACCCACAGCGTTATTTGAATAGCCAGTTTGAATCAAACGCTCTCCTCGTTTATAGGCCACGTTTGTTTGCTTTCAAAGCGAATAACATTGCCTAAGTTGAATCGTTTTTCTTATCTAACTTGGGTGACCAGAGGCGAGGAGCACGCAGAAGTGGAAAGGGTTTCGGTGGGGGCGAGCTTTCGCAGTGAAAGTATACAAACCGGATGAGGAGGCATCAGCGATTGGCCCGCTTCCCTTTGCTTAGCTTTTGCTGTCTGGTAGAAAATCGCTGCGGCGTGCAACGGGATAAAAATGCCGTTGAAACAGACTCTCAGCATAATAAAGTTAGCAGACTGATGTCGTTTACGTGCCAAAAGGGCTCGGTAACGTTATCTGCCACGCAAACAGTTGTATTATACGCAAATAAATCCATCGTCCCCGGTAGCTCCGAGCAGCCGGTGCCAGAGCGATCGGCGGGCGGCCATCATCTATTCATTTCAGAACGGGGCAGTCTCCGGCTATTCCGAAAAAAAAATCAAATTTCTTCGGCATATTAATGGCATTTTTAATGCGCACACGTCACATTGACGTGGCGAGTTTTCGCTGCTTTGTGACGTCGCGTGACAGACAGGCGACGTGAGCGCAGCCCGAAAACTTTTTACGAATAGCGGACGGCTGATGGTAGAAAAGGCGCAGAATCAGAAATAATTACTTTTCTTCTGTTCGGTCTATAGTCATGCATAATCAGTGTGTATACGTCATATCAGATGAGTTTTCGCGGTTTTACTGACAGACAAGCGAAGTGGGGGCGGCCCGACAAACTTTTGACCAATCGTGGAGGGCTGACATTTGCAGAAATGGAAAAGCTTGGAATAGCTTTACGTTACAGCGCCCCCGGTTATCTAACGCTCTTCAGTGACCATTTTGACGTCAACTTGGGTCACTGCATGTGGCACTGGGTATGGGCCGCTCTTCACTGACAAAAACAAATCCTTTATAATTTATCTGGTGCTGGCGGGCGCTATCGAACTGACGAGATATATTCAGATATTCTTGTACGAATGTATATTCGCACACGCGCGGACTTCGCGGCGGCGCCGCTAGATGGCGCAACGTGTCCAGTGGGGTGCCTCGTCATGAGCAATGACGTCGCGGCTAGCAGGTCTGGGAACTTACAGGCGGTGTCGCCACCAATATTCTGTTTTTGGCATCTTTTCTGGCTTATCAAACCTCCTGTCGCGGTAAAAGTGGCATTTTTGGTATTCCTGACGGGTCGTTTACTAACACAGCTCAACCATTTTTGTTTCCTTTGTGGTCCCTTTAAGTACTTCAGCTCCGTATGAGATAATTTCGTCGAGTGAGTGCGAGCCAGTTTTTCATTGAGCTTGGCGATTTCCGCTGCCTCTAATGTCTCGCGTGTTGTACAATTACTTTTTTTTTACCAGAACTTCACTATCACGAAGTAAATGTTCACATCTGCAAATGTTATTTCAGGATCGTAAAGTCCTAGCGAAAGCAATATACAAGTGAGCCCCAATAAAAGAAAGTCGTACTTAACACGAAAAAACTTCATTGCAGCAAATTTTTTCTTTTAATGCCCCTTAAAAGAGACACCGAAGAGTACCACGAAATCAGTTTATCTACTGGTACAGTATTCTTTCAAAATTTCCTTTTCCTGAATGTGGAAGAACCTAAGTCATTTATTACTAGCAAGAATGAAAGCCAGACTGAAACCCGAGCGCCGGTACGCCACTGTGACGTCGAGGATAAGCTTCCACAGAAGCCCACACGTTCAAAACATGGCGGTTCATCGGCGGTTCGTGGGGCTTAGCGCCATCTGTGTGACGAGGGAATACTTTCGGCGGAAGGAAAAAAAAAATGGGGGCAGCTTCACACTAGTGGTGCGAAGTCTGAGCAAACAGCGAAGCTGGCAGCCCTTCCCTAGCTTTAACTTGGCTTTTCGTTAGCTTTAACTTGGTTCTCTCTTAGCTCTAACTTGGCATTTTCGTTAGCTTTGACGTCACGGCTCACGCAGCAGTGGCGAGGCTCGGCCCAGTCGGCGCAGCTGGGGCGAAGCGTTGCTAGGCGACGCATGGTGACGTCATCGCCAGGTGGAGGTTTTGTGGCGTACACTCCACGGACCATCCTCAAGCTTACATAGCTTCGCTAGTTCAGAGGGGTATGTGCCATTGCGCTTGGAACCTTTCTGTACTACCACCAGGATCGGCCCACATTTCGGCGTTACTCGTTCCTGGCGGCAAACGCCCAGGTTAAACAGCTTCATCGCTGTCAAAATAATGTGACCCCACATCCGTGTAAAACAGAAAGGACGTCATTCTTGTTCGCATCGGCACGAAATTTGTTTTGGTGGCCTGCCATTAAAGCTGTATATTCAAATGCCTGCAATTCGACTCGATGGGCGTTTCGAGGCTTGCAGCTCGAAAAACTTTCATGTCAAAATCGCACGCCAGCACGAACATCGTTTCTTTGCAGGCCGACGAAAGCTTTGGGTGTATAGGGCTGGTCGCATTGCCAGACGCCAAGCCCTCTGCCAGCGCAGCCGCACGAAAACAGGTAAAGTAAATAATTATCCAGCGGTAGTAATTCACTAGTTTTGACTGAAGGCGTTAAGATACGATGAAACCACGGCGCCACCAGAATTCAGACAATCGTTGACAAGCAAAACAACACATGTGAGGGGGGCGTATTGTAACAGGTGAACTTTACGAGCGCGCCTTTCTGCACATTTCAAGAGCTGAATTGCATTGCAAGTGATTGCGGCGTCAAGTCCCCTTTTATAGTGGGCGCTGAAAAAGAGGCATTTATCGTTAATAGTAGAGTAAAATAGAGTTGTCTTTTCTTTCCTCGCCACGCGGTATAAAATTGACTATGAATTTCAATTTGGCTGAATGAATCAAACTGTGTCCCTCTTAAATTAAAAAAAAATTACTCCATCTCCCGCTAAAGGGAACCATGTGTGGATGCGAAGCAGCGGAGAGATGGTTAGCTTGAGCGGGAGATAGTTTCGCGGCAGCGGCCCGAGCGCTCATCGCGGCGCTGCACAGGAGAGAGAATGAGGCGCGCGCGCTCCCTTATTTTCATACCGCGGAACTACCGTGGCGCCCCCAGCGGAGTATGCAGCTGTCGCACCACCTGTCGTGCGCGCCGCTCCGGATTCCTAGAGGAGAGAAAGGGGGGGAGCTTAGGAGAGGAGAGAGAGGGGGAGGGGACGCGCATGCGCTGTGGGACGCGGGCGCTGCTCCGTAGAGGATTCCTAGAGGCGATAAAGAGGAGAGCGTAGGAGAGGAGAGAGGGGGAGGGGACGCGCATGCGCTGTGGGACGCCGCGGGAGGGACGGACAAAGCCCCCGTTATAAGATGCTTCGCATCTAAAAAGACGCTTTTTCTTTCTCAATGTTTGCTTCACCTCACATAGCCGCGCTTCAATCCCTGCGCCCATAACCATGCCCTTGCTGATGTCGGTGATGCTTCCGAACCGCTTTTCGCCCGAAGCTTCGCGACCAGTCTATTTGGATCGACCATCGATTTCATTGCACTTATCGTACTTCGGCTGTCTTAGCGCCGGGAAAGTTCTCGAAACGTGCTCGTTCGAGTGTTTACTAATTCGTTTAGTCTGCAATGTAGTGCTTCTGTACCAATGAATATAAATAACGAGAGGAGGAGGAGGAGGAGGAAAAAGAAGAAAGGAAATAGCGAGAGAAAACCCATAAAACTACGGGAGCTGGAGCGGATACTTGAGGATGGCGTCAACACTTGCGTTTGCGCGTATTTTCACGGCTTAGCTCCTTGGTAAGAGTGGCCGTTTCGCTGTTGCAGAAGCGTAATTTACCAATACAGCTCCGATTTCCATGTATACGATGCATTGAAAAATGCATCGTATATAATGCATGTAAATGCAGACAGGCTCTCGTGCGATAACTGCTGGACCGATTAGAGCGAAAGTTGAGAGAGAATGTTAAATTATAGCGACCGCAGGAGGCAAAATTTAGATTTAGGACATCATACTATTTACAAAAATTGCCGAAAGTCGGTAAAAAAAGTAGGCCGCCATCCCGCCCTGTGAACGTGAATTGTCCAGCGAAGCTGTATCAAACACCACACATGGTCGAGCATTGTATTCACGCTGTTCTTCTGGTGTCTTTAATTTCCGTGGTCTACCCATGGCAGTCTTAGAATGAACTGAATGAGTTGGTAGACGGGTCTCCCTTTTATATATGAAAGCATGGTGACGTCACTAAGTATATATATATATATATATATATATATATATATATATATATATATACAGCATGTATATATGCTGTATGCCTGATTGCAAAGAAAGATATGCCGTTTGCCTTCAATTGTTAACCTGGCGTTTTGTGTTTACGCCACGAAATTTTCCGACCAACGAGAAGTATACAGCTTCGCTGTAAACATTATGCGTGGCTCTGCTACCAAAAACACCAGAGACCAGCGGAGCTGGGGAAAGCTTAGTGATGAGTGGCAAACCACACACTTAGTTTCCTGGCGCTCAGGATTTCTTCGCAATGTTCTGCGCAGTATCGCGATGAATTCAACCGGCCACGTTCACAAGGCTCCGGATCTTCATTTCTTCGCCTACGCGAACTCTCGTCTTCCCTCAATATAAACTCGGGATGTTCTCTTCTGCGACGCTTGGTTTCAGCTTCCCTAGCTCTCGCTTCAGTCTTTCGGAAGAAACCAGTGTCCAGTTCTCTGCTCGAAACCTGCCGAGCCGCCGCCAGAGGCATCGGCTGCAGTCACGGACACAAGGCGCGTTCGCCGCGAACGCGGGGAAACGCGATCGGCGTCGGCAGCAGCTCTACGCGACCCACTACCACATGCCTCACTCCTCCTCTCCACCTTTTTATACGCTACTTTCACTCTCTCTCAGCTCTCTTTCCCCCAGCTCGGCGAAGCTATCGTACAGCTGGTATGCGTTTTGTGTTTACGCCACGAAATTTTCCGACCAACGAGAGGTATACAGGTTCGCTGGAACACGCAGCTTACAAATTCGTATCTCCGCACCAAAAACAGACATCGCGGTTCTGTAAAGTGCAACCGTTAGATCATCTAAAGCGGACAAATTTGGTATGTGACCCAGGGGCGTAGCCAGGGGGAAGCTTCAAGCCCCCCCCCCCCCCCCCCCCCCCCCCGTAATTTTTTGCGCAAGTGAAGCAGAAATGAGTTGCACGCACTACTTAAAACTGCGTACACATGCCATATCTATGCTGTGCGGTGAAATATTCTGTACAATTCTGAATCTGTTGACGTAAAGGCAAATGATGGCTGCACGCTCGCACACAGCGGAAGACACAGCGGCCTATGCACTTGCCGCAGGAAACGCAACACTCTCGTATGAGGGAGCAGGGAGACGAAAGCTTCGAAAAAAAAAAAAAAAGCATTACGCGTTTTTGCGCGTATTTAAGTTTTCTAGCGCAAAGACGCAGCGAACCATTAAGCTATTGCTATGGGAGTAGGTATAGCCTGGTCACACGTGCATTTTCACGTGTATAGCCGTCCTTGACTTGTGAAACGCACTTCGCCCGGACGAGGACGACGCCATCTACGCTTAACGGAGATTAACGATTAATGATGTCTTCTCCGATCGGGCGGGTCGTCTCAATGATGCGTTTTCGAAGACTGGTTCATTCAGTGGCGTGATGAGAGACCGCTGCTCCAAACGCTCACTGTACCTGTCGTACTTACTGTATTTTACTGCGCTTACTTTAATTTTTACTTAATTTCTTCACAAGCACACGCGAGGGGGGGGGGGGGGGGGGCATGTCTGATATACATGCATAGAGTCTGCTCAAACTCATACTGATATGTATTATCGATCACGCCACGCAGAGGAAAGCAGACGCCTGCCTCCCCCCCCCCCCCCCCCCCCCCCCCGAAAAAATATCTGGCTACGCCCCTGATGTGAACTTATAGTTTGCGTGAAATTGTTTCAATGTTTACTAAGGTTTTGCAAAAGTCCTACTCAGAATTAGTGGTATATTTCAGAGCGATGGCCGCTCTCAAGTACACTCAAATACGCTCTAGATGTCTTAGTAAGTTTATATAGTTGTGACATCGTTTTTACTGAGTTGAAAACTTGCTGATTGTTTTTTTTTAGTCTGCAATTTTCAACACTTTTTTAAAAACATTGACAGCCTAAATAAAGTTGGAAGGCGATTCGACCTGCAACTGCAGTCGATCAAACCCAATGTCTTCCTGAGCGAGTTGGGGTGAGACTGGCGGAGTCACTGCGCACGGCACTCTATTGCGTCACGCCTCACGTGAGGGAACGTAGGACGAGTTTCGGACTGCTTCAATTTTTGGACTGCGCTAACTTCGGAATATGCCCACGAAAAAGGTTACAAATCAAGATACACGATATGGAAAAGTGAGAAGTAACTGGCCGCTACTGCTGCTCAAACACGGTGAACTTTGAATGCGTATCGTATCATTACGAGCATAAACATGTCGCTGTATATGGTTGCTCGTGACGATACGTAAAAGCAAGCGGCATTCACGGAACCAACAGCAGTCCATTTCCTTCGCTTATCACTGCATTTCCGCAAGCATTCCTCATCGTAGCGCGCGCGCTTGCCTTCTCGCTTTCAGCTAGTTCGTACAGACGCAGCCAAGACCACAGATCGCATTCAGAATACTACGAAAGAAACAAGCCGACGAGAGCAGAAGAGGAAAAAAATTTATTCTCCAATGACTCCACCGGTGATCGAAAGTTTTCGAAAACTCGTCTTGCGGTAGAAATTCTAGTGGAGTGGTCTCTCACGACGCCCAAGCAATTCTGTAGATTCAGGGTCCCTTTCAACCAGCAAATATGGACGAAGGTAACATTATTGCGTCTTTTTCGTGTTTTTTTTTTCTTTCCTCCCTTGTATATCACAAGCAGACATCACCGATTCGCCAAGTTTACTAGCAACACAATACACCCTTGGCGTTACGCACACACAAGAACCGTCTACAACATTTGGTTAAAAAATACGTGTTCACAACACCTTGCGTTCTTGAATATACAGCAGCCTGTTCTTACTGTGTAACGTTCTACTCGGCACAAAGCTATCACTTCCACAGTAAACAATATAACTTCCACGTCAATGGTCAACAAGCCACTCGATAAGACACTGGGCAAAATGGCAAAATGCTTCCCGAAGGCAAATTGTGTGTACACCAAGTCTAGGTACGTATAGCTGCAATTGAGTGGCTGACAATATAACAACATCCACAATAAGGCATAGCGTGCAACACCGAACAGATGTGCAGTAATCGGCTGTGTAAGAGGCGTCGACGGACCAAGTTGTACGTACAGGCGACCGCAAAAGTTTTCGAAGTAGGGAATTCGCAAAAACGTTAATTTCTTCGCCACTTCGCCACCCAGCTTAGAATTTAGGCGAGCAATATGTAGGTCGTACGTGGAAACATTATATTATTATTTTTTTAAGATCTTGTGCTCCGAAAGCTTTCGCGGCCGGGTGTGCACATGAACATGTACAGTGTGACACGGCGAAAAACTGGCTAACCCCAACCCCGACTTCAAGCGTGACCTTATAAAATGAGTCTGCAATATCAACACGCTGATCATGATTTGGCATCTCAACGCGCAGAATACAATAATATGGTCCCGGCACTTGTTCGCCGTCATCAGCGATATACCCGTGGGCTGTTGCGCCTAATCTGAAAGCTCCTAGGCACGTGATCACCTAGGAACTGTAGTGCTGTGGCAATACGCAACCTGTGCTCGCGAGTGCTCTACTCAACATGCCGACTGCTTTGTGGAGCACAAAATTATGTGCGAACACTCGCGATGATGCAGGACCCGCAGAAAACGAGAGGAAAAAAAAAAGCACCCTGCACAAATAAGTATTTTTGACCCTGATTAAGTCGCAGCCGCACGTCTCAGACAAAACACAACCACGGAGAGCAAAAGCTCAGGAAGTAGGAGTCACAGTTAAGCGTCTTTCTTACTTCACCCACGTCCGACAGCGGCCCTGCTGTTCCCACCACACGCGCATGTCATTGTACGACGATGTCTTCTGAAACTGCGGGCTATGCAGCCTAGAACAAAGCTCACAAAAGTCAACGTCCCACGTCACCAGTTGGTGAGTCTCTCTCCACTTAAAATATGAGCTGTACGCCGTGTAGTTCCTTGACAGGACAATAAGGTGTTCGGCAAGCTGCTTGGGAGATTTGAAGGCGAGCGCATCGACGTACGACTGAGCAGGCCCAATTTGGCTATAATTGGCACCTCCAAAAACCACAGGTACCATGTCATATTTAAGTGCTGAAAAAAATTTCTCGGTGGCATAATCGTTGCATATGGAGTTCTCAAAGGCAAGCATATAAAAGTAGGTCCGCTCGAAATCGTTGTAGCAGGCACTACCTCTGGATCTTGGGCACACGTGGTCACCGCAAGAGCCGTACACGTCAACGTCGAGGTGCCTCTTCAGCTCTTGGACATACTCTTCTCGTTTACTGTCGGTATTGCAGTGACTGACCATCCAGACAGCTTGTTTTTGCTTGGACTTCCACAGAGCTCTGTGGTCTTTCTTGTAAACAACGGTGACATTGCGGGGCACAATCTTCCCGTAAGGCTCGTAAATGTCCGAGTCGTGCCTGTATGACATGGTCCAGTTAAACATATTGTGCATATAATTGAAGCCGGCGAAAACGGAGTACGGCGGTGGCTCCATAGACCAGAAGACCCACTTCTGCGACTGGGAACGCCTTGTAGGAAGGTCGTTCATGTCCATGTCGCGCACGTGGAAGACGATGGCGTCGCTGGACGCCAGCAGGCGCCGGTCGTTGGTGATTGAACACTTGACGGCGCATTTGCGAGTGAAGTCTTCACCGACCTTTTTGTTATTCAGTAAGCCGTACCAGGAACCGTAGAACGATGTCCACATCATGATCCGGGGTAAACGGCTCGTGCCATTGACACTGCTTGGCGAGTAGAAAGGACTGTAAGACCATTCGTTCATTCTGAAGGCGTCAAACACCCGCCAGAGGGGTTGTCGATTCTGCGCCACCATGAACAGGCACAGGAACAGGACCAAGGACACGATGACGAGGAAGCCACTTTTGGTGATGGCCGCCATGGTGATGAGCAGGCAGCGGCGCAGCACCCTGGCTCCTGCGAAAGACAAGATTACACAAATAGGTTTACTTTTCAACACAGGTGTACGAAACTCGGCTTTGTTAAACTAATACGACACCATTGTTTCCTGCAACCAGTGATGTACGTGTCCGTGCTATAGCAGTCGATAAGACGTGATATACCCCTATTGTGAGCCCACCACAATCGAAGCCGCCTGAGGCATATGCAACAAAATCAATGTGCATTTACAAACCACGTCCAATTCATATCGATGCTGGACATTCATATGTACAGGGGTCCGATTTGAATGCCCGAAAATTAAACATTAACATTTATCAAACATTTACAAGCTGAGCACGTGATAACTGCATTGGTTACTCGACAGTTGCAGAGCGACCAGCTGGTATACCTCAATACTTGCTGCGGACTAAGAAAAAATAAGTAGTATCGCCTCGGGTTTTCGTGTAATATTTTGACGTATCGAGAAATACAGCCGGCGACAAAATATTACGGACTATGAAATCTGAGAAAAAGCTGAATAACTCCACAGCCTCACAATGCATTTCGGGCCTCGAATAAGCTAGCAACATTGTCGTATACAGTTTTACTGGATACTTTTAAAGACTGCTCGGATATTTGGCGTTTTCTGAGATCCCGTGGTCCGTAAACTTTTTTGGTCGATAGTACATTATGGAGCGCGTCACGAAAGCAGCGCATCGCTGTTGCAACGTTGACGAATAAGGAACAATAGTAACGAATGTAAACTGAAGTATGAACGAACACCGACTTTCCCGTGGTGACAGACATCGCCAGCCATCTATAGCTCATGATTGTAAGAGCCTGTTAAGACCTTGCGCAGAGTGCTTTGGTTTACCAACAATGATCGTCGCCACGCTACCTATACCATCGCGACTGCTGCATGCTGCTGTGCGAATGTCTCCTCGCACTGACTTCGTACCACGTATGAAAGGAGCCACATTGTCGCTGGAGGTGGTATTGCGGAGATGATGCTGGAGAAGGTATCAGCACAGCAGCTGAGAGAGGCGGGAGCACGACATTTATTGGTTATTGGATTTGTCTCTTTTGAGCTTGGCAACCTTAAATGCCTCAAGATTACCCACGCAGGACGGCAATCAATGACTCGGAGCTGGTTGACAGCCACAAGCGCTTTAAATAATGAATGAATGAATTATGTTTTGGATGATCAAATCCGCGACCAGGATTTGATCCCGCGACCTCGTGCTTAGCAGCGCAACACCATACCCGCTAAGCCACCACGACGGGTGCGCTTTCATTAAGAAAATGTAGGACGTCGGAAAAAATGCTACGTTATTGGTCCCACAAACATTGATTGGCTCATCGGTCCACGGGCCTTCGCTGCATTAGGAGTGCCCGTGCGTGGAGCCGCTTTTTATGCACTAGATCGTGCAAGAGCAAACGAGCGAGATTCATCTAACGGTACTTGGCCGCAGATGAATGACCGATTACGGCATATGTATCGCAGCCCGTCGTGAAGTTATTATCGCTATGTTACTGCAGAAATTAGCTAGTGGCGAGACGAAGCTACAGCGTTATCTTTCGCATGTATATACAGCATGCATGCTCTAAAACATTTCGGAAAGTAACGCCCCCATGGCATAATTATGTTGAGGAAGGAAAAATAAAATACTTCTTAGTCCTTATGTATGTCGTGGTTGAAGAAACATTAGAAGAGTGGTGAGGTCGCGTCACTCGCGAGAGACCGCCTGTTCGTACTTCACCCTCCGTTACAGACCACGCGAATACTTGCAACCTCTCATGAGTTGAATGTGTTCGATGATTGGAAAAAAAATATGGGGTTTTACGTGCAAAAACAACGATCTGATTATGAGGCACGCCGTAGTGGGGGACTCCGGAAATTTGGACCACCTGGGGTTCTTTAACGTGCACCTAAATCTAAGTACACGGGTGTTTTCGCATTTCGCCCCCATCGAAATGCGGCCGCCGTGGCCGGGATTCGATCCCAAGACCTCGTGCTCATCAGCCCAACACCATCGCCACTGAGTAACCACGGCGGGTGATGATTGGTACAACTGTCTATAAGTAACCAGTGGGGACTGCGAAGTACACTACGTATATTTTACGCATCAGTGGGAAAGCAACGCATGAAGCGAGCGGCGTTATTTACCTTTTTACAGCCTTTTTTCTAAGCGTGTAGAAAATAGTCTGCAGGAATTGGATGAGAAACTGGTAGCGAAGCTTCGATATATAGAAGTCTGCATTGTCCGGGAAATGGTGGCTTGTTTCAACGTCGCTGTATGTTTCGGGGTATAACTTGGAAGCAGCGCGAAGTCGAGGCCAGGAATCGAAAACAAACATTAAGACGAGCGCTTATCTGCCAACTGAAAATTTTATTGAAGGAACAACCAGCTTCACAACATGTCAAAAAAAAAAAAAAAAGCGCCACCAAGAACCAAAAGGTTCAAAGGCATGCGTACTGCCCACAAGTACAGGTGTTTATTTAAAAAAAAATTATCTCAAATATTTTTTAGACTGAGTGACGCTGCGCTGACACAGTTATCTCCTGCTTTAGCAATGCAGTAAGCTTGTACAATTTGTTTCTTTTTTGCTCGTTGCGTGCGTCTGAAACCTAGTGTCACTGAGCACTGGAGTACGTGCGCATTTGTTGCAGTGCGTAGCTAAATGGCTACCGTACTTGATTTTTACATTGTTTTCATGCTGCCTTGCTCTATCATTAAAACACTGTCCGGTTTGTTCGATCAGCGCATCCTCTATTTTTTTTTTTTTTTCAATGTCAGTGCAATCGCTTGCTCCGCAATGGGAGCCGTTGGTCCACCTTAGTTCAGTGAGTTACCGCTATGTGATGCTACCCAGAGGATACGACTGCTTGCGTCACGCGTGCGTCTGAGCGCGCGCCGCTGTCATTCCGGAGGAGATGCGGTTACAGTGTACTAGAATAGTAATGCGGTAGACGATTTACGCGTCTGTCAGGATTACTTCCTAAGACTTCCGTCGTGAGGCGCCAACACGTCACCCAGTTTGTACTCTCCCCCACGACCGTAAAGCAGGCGCGAACGCTAGCCGAAGGGGGAGAGTAGGAAAGGGCTATCGGAGAGGGTGGTGAACTGTTGGATCGGCCGCATCTGGATGGCATTGAAAAAATAGAGGCACTGGTCCGATGTACACTCTTCCGCAGCTTAACGGTATCTCATAAATGACGCCAGAAGGGCACTTGGTGAATTTTGTTTCGTGATTCATGGTGCATTGCTGGCGTTTCCGATTTTATTGCGATAGCAATTAAATTAAAGTAGAGTTCAAGGAATTTCCATTTAGGACGCAAAATTTCATTCATGTAACTTTATTAGTTTTCCTAGTAATGCGGCCGAAATTAAGCAATATTTGGAATTCTGGTTTTATTTTTGCCCATTTTTGCGGGAAGGTACTAAAGCTACGAAGCTGCGGTTTAAAACTAATAAAGGTATATGAATGAAATTTTGCGTCCTAAATGGAAATTTCTTGAACTCTACTTTATCCAAAATTTAGCTTCCTTGAGCATGTAGTTGCCGGGCTGTTTACAACAGAAGATTGCGATATTTGGCAATTTTCAAAAGCAAATTACCCAAAAAGTAAAAATTCAAAATTATTTTGCTACGTCTAGGAACTAGATAAATATGTCCTAAAGCTACAGAGCAAGCCGCAATGCAGTAAGTGCGGTAGTTTATTCTAAATATTGTCACAACTGAGACACAGTTCGCAAAAAACATGTGTCTCATGCTTGTTCTTGAACATTTATTTCTGAATCACATTAATCAATTTCAATATATTATATATAGTTGGAATCTACAATAATTAAGATTTTTATGGTATATACCACAACTTTATATCCTAAGTAGAAGAGTCTCCACGGTTAGTCCAAAAGTACTGAAAACGGGTGGCTCGTGCCGCCGGAGTGGGACCACCACCTTAACCGAATATAGTTGTGAACAGCTGAAGGTTGTACAGAAACACCGCGCAAATACCGCGTCGTCGGCACTGCGCCGACAATATACAAGTTCGCGTCCTCGTCGACTATGCTACAGGCTGCACGCGCTATTGCATACGCGTGCGTCGTCTGCTGCACGAACCACCAAAGCCGTACAAAACGTTTTCGGCGCTCGCCGCTAGGGTAGAGCGCATGCGCAGTCGGGACATGCAGAAGGCAAATTTGGCAGAGGGTTTGAAGCCCCCCCCCCCCCCCCCCCCCCCCCCCCTGGGTCACATACCAAATTTGTCCGCGTTAGATGATCTAACGGTTGCACTTTACAGAACCGCGATGTCTGTTTTTGGTGCAGAGATACGAATTTGTAAGCTGCGTGTTCCAGCGAACCTGTATACCTTCTGCATGCAGAAGGACATGCAGAAGGCGGAATCCACGCACAAAAGACTGCGTTGACCTAATCATGTACTGACACGACACCACGAACGTCCACACACGCTCCTCAAACGTACACATTCGCTCGGAACTCGTCGTGTGAGCCGGTTGTGACCTTCGCAAAAATAAATGTTCAATGCCTGCCCCGTGTTTTGTCGCGTTTGCACGGGTGGCTGCCCCGGCGTCTTCCCAAGAACCGGTTGCACGGTGCCAACGACATTTTTCTGCGGGGAAAAAAAAAAAAAAAAAAAGCAGCATGCCGCTCGCGAGGCACGTTGTCACCCTGATATGCGCGCGGGGGTTAGTTTTGTTCTCATGACACCCGTTCTCAAGGGAGGCTGTTAGTCAAGGCCGCGGACCGGTTCCCTCGTGTCCGCCGCAGCTGCCGCTCACCCATGGCCGAGATGACGGGAGACGATTCCGGGTGAAGGGTTGCAACGTCAGCGGCTGATGTGGAAGTATGGCCAAATTTTGTCTCGGGAACATTTCAGTTAAAGCAATACAAGTGCCATTGGAATTGCTCAGCCCAATAAACATTCGATTGTGTTTGCTGCTAAAATATAGCACGCCAGGAGTACGACTGGGTGAACCATTCCAGAGGTGCACGGCCTGGATGTCTTTCCTTGCTTGCGCTTTTTGACACGCTTGTTTCACATGGGGAGGAAATATATGCCAACACATGTGAGGTTCGGCTGGATTATCTGCGTACCCATGAAGCATCACGAATAGAAACAAAATGACAACGCTGTCTTGGGCTACCCTGTCCTTTTCAAAAAGAAAGCGCAGCTGTATCACAATGAATGACGTCGCATCTGCATTTCGGATGCAGGTGTAACATGGAGGCCCACACGTACACTGCCTCTTGTGCACACTGCCTTCAATTCTTTTCAGAATTAACACGGAAGCGATTACGTAGAATATCCATCCCGGATATGAAGTCTGGTAGATGCAGAACTGGATGGATGAGGTTATTATTGTTTCCGTCAGCTTTGGACAAAATTGACAGTAATTTGATCTAAACCTCTTTTTCGTCACAGACGACGAAAAGCACGGGTCCGTGAAGTGCGTTTCGAATATGGCAAGATGAAAATCCGGGATGCAGCCCTAACATGCCAAGCCATGCAAGTGCACCATACGATGTTTCATCTTCTTTGTATTGAGGCAAAGAAAAGCGACTTTTACCAAAAATAAGCATGAAGAGACGGTCACTTTGTCCGCTTACACGGACATACTACTCTCAGCATCAAATCGTGGTATTAAAAAAAAAAAGGGGGGGGGGTGAGGGGTGAGGGGGGGTTAATAAGGGCTTTTCACGGTCGAAACATACCGGTAGGTAATAAGAACAGACTTCAAAACCTGTAACGTCCCATGTGCTGTTTTCCGTTTTCAGGATGTTATTGCGCTCTTGTAAGTAAGGTTGTAGGTAAGCTAGGTTTCAAACACGTAGACAAAACAAACGACATAAAAAAAAAAAAAAACAAATTGGAGGACACTTAAGCTTCGCCTTTAAGGAACAGGGTAGGGCAACATTTCTCAAAATTTGCAATTTCCAGTATTTCCTGAACAATGCTGACTGTGTCATTTACGCGTGCGCGATTTATTTGCCCTGAAAATGACCTTTGCCCAAACCTATAGGTGGTGTCCGGCCCCGCCCCCTTTTACACATATACGTGATCTGTACCTCTCTTGTGTTGAAAAAAAAAATCAGAAAGGAAAACGCAGGCTTTCTATAGGTTTAGCGGAATGGTCATTGCTCGTCCGGCGGAGCAAAAGGCTGCCGAGCTTTCCATTTGTAGCCAAAACTTAGACGCTGCCGGTATCACTTCAAGGCCAATTATCTCAAAACAGCACTTTTTGCGACGTTTGACCCTTTTTCTCTGGAACCACAAAAGCAACAAGCATTATTTTTTCCCATTATCAAGACAACACAAGGGAGAGTCTACTGAACTAGAATTATGAAAATTAATGCAGGCAATTTTGTCTGAAAAAAATTTTATTGTTCATTTTGGCTTGGAAATTGGGAGGGTCCACTAAAAACGAAAGCAAAAAAGAACTAAACTATATATACCAATAATTCTAGTTCATTAACGAGAACTGAATACAATGATACCAATATGAATCCTTTAAGCCTATAGCAGATCCCGAGAAAGAGGGTCACATACATAGGCTAAAATACATGGGAGGTATGTATTTAGCCTATTGTGCCTAAGTGACCTCCGCGCCTAACAAGCTAGATCGACTTTGCCGTCAGGTCAACCAGGAAAAATCCGAACAACCAGCTTGTAAAAAGAACCATGCCACACCATTCGGCCAGTGCAAAGCAGGCGTGGTGTACGAGGTGCCTCTTGCCTGTGGACGCTCCTATATTGGACAGACTGGTCGTTGCCTAAACGATCGTTTAAGAGAGCACGCCTACAGCCTTCGCTCCGGTACTGGCAGCAAGTTGGCCTTACACTACAGTGTTTGTGATCTGGGCCGTAATCCGGGACTTGACTTCACAGTGCACGATCCGCAAAGGCTACCATGACGCGTGTGCACGAGAAATCTTTGAGGCTGCTGCCATTGCAAGGAATGGTGCGTCTTGCATCAACACTCCGTATGTGGCCTTGTCTGAGGCAGAACTAACGTATCTCAGCAACCGTCATAATTCGCGGGAAATCTAAATCCGATCGGTGTCTATTTTTACCCATGCGCAGTGATCTACCCTTTTCTTTCTTTTTCTTTTGGTATATATATGTGTTCCTTTCTGAATAAAGAATTCAGTCGTCAGTCAGCGCTGGTGTGTGCCTCCCTTCTTGTCTTCTTGTCGTGTTTTTGCGCTGTTCCCCTATCGACAAACAAAGGAAAGATGACTGTATCTGATGCTTGTGACAATGATTGTAATGAAATTAATAAACAAATAGCACGTCACCAGATAGACGCACTATATACGTAGCGATCGTTGAAGGGGCTAAGTGCATTACAATACAGCACTGCGCATCGTTTTAAAGTAATTCAAACATGGTGAGATTGGCCAAATAGTAAATTGCTTTGCCTAAGTCTTGACATCAAATTCGTAGGCCTTAAGCGAGACACAAGCTTGTTTAATAACGGGTAACTATTGTGCCTAAGTGACCTCTTCTATGCGATCGCTCGGGAACTCGCCGCGTGTGCGCGACAACCGCAGTTCTTCTGCAGCAGATCGAGTCACCACTTGCATCAGCCTTTCTTCCTGTAGAACAGCAAAGACTGTTGCTGCCCATTAGCGTTCAAACCGAACGAATATTCGACAACTTCGAATAGTGAATTCCCGAATCGACTAACAATTTGCAAGGACTACTCGATTCGTATTCGAAATGTCGAATAATCGCACCCCTAGTCACAAGATACCCGTTCTGAAGAGAGAAGAGGGAGGGAGAGAAAAAGAAGCCCCCCCCCCCCCCCCCCCCCCGGCAAAAAAAAAAAGCAAAAAACAAAAATTAAACAAAGGAGGGCTGTTTGTCGCATATTATGAAACACCACTCAGCACTCTTGGCAAACTGGCTCCACACAGAGCAGTTTGATCAGCTGATTGATTTTAACGCCCCAAATCTACAACAGTGCTACGAGGGACTCCGGACTAATTCTGAACTCATCGATTTAAGTGCGCCCTGAAATCTCAGCACACGACCGTTTCTGGATTTCGTCTCGATCGGCATTCGGCCACTGGCCGCCTCAAAGGAACCGCAGATCAACAACAGAACGCAATGAACAGAACACCCACAATATCTCACGAAACGCGTTTTAAAAGCTGCGACGAGGGTGTTCCCGCGGCGCACCATCTGAGTCCAACGAAACATTTATCGAGGAGCAGGCGGGGGAGCATTTTATAGATTTTATCCCGAGGCAAGACATTTTCTTAAATGACTGAATGATGCTTCACTGTACGGCCGATCCCATTTAAGAACAATTTCCTTCATCTCTTATTCGCCGCGTCTACTTGACTATGTTGCGGCACGCGAACTGAAAACAGGTTCTCGCCCATGTGTGCGGCAGCGGACAATGGCGCCCACTCCTCTGCCATTTATGTTCTTACTGCGCTCCAAAACAGCGCCCCTAACCGCTCTTTACCGTCGAGATGTTTATTTGGCTTTCACGCAAGTTCAGGACAAAAATATAGTTTGCAGAAGCAACAAAACAACAAAAGGCTTACCACACTTCGCCATCCGCGTTTTTTTTTTTTTTTCGCACAAACTTCTTTCGCTTGTACGCATTCACACGAGTGGATCATTCTCCTACTTCGTCCCAATCAAATGTTACAATGTTGACATCATATATTCTAAACTTAAATGGTCACGGCATGAGTCTCAGGCTGTAGAAGTTGATTTTGCAAGCTGGCCACATGCCAAGGCAGTCGTATGGCCAAGCGTGCAGCATGTAATGTATATGCGGCTAAAATGAGGCAACCGCTCATTAACGACTGCCCTTGATTACTTCTGTGTGCACGTCGAGGCGACGTTTTGAACCCTTCGCCTTTTCACACATTCTTTGTAACACAGTTAACAGTACACACACGTCATGCGGAGACCCATGTGCGTGTCATGTCTACACGTATGACGCTGCGGAGATATGAGCGCGAAGCGAGGCCAAGCCAAAGCGTACTGGAAAACAGGTGCATATACAGTATATACAAGCACAGACTGAAAGAGAGTTTTGACGGTTTCTGAGCGAGAAAAGACGTGCTCGAACTCGAGACCGCAATGCGGATGCAGCTCGGAGATGCATTATAACGGAGGTGCATGAAGGCAACAGGAAGAAGCATTAATTTTATTTAAAAAATAACTTTAATGCCCTAAATGTTGAGCTAGAAGCATGCGCTGCGTACCGCTCTCTGGTGCGGGCCGTTCCGACCAATTGAAAGGCCGCGCGAGACAGTGTTAGGGTGCCTCGATATCAGCGCTCGAGGCACCCTAGACGATGATGATGATTTAATGGCATCCCCTTGGAAACGGGCCGGGGACAAATAGTCACCTAGCCTGCTTGATTTAATCAGGTATACCATGCATGTTCTTTATCTATAGCATTCTTCTATACCTCTCATTAGTGTTTTTATGACAGTGTCAGAGCCTAGCGCCGCCACGCGATGAAGAAGCACAACACTACGGCCGGGCGACTATTTGCCAGGCGTGGACACGCATGCGCGCACGTGACGTTTTGAGCGTCGAAACGATAGGTCGTAACAGTGGGGACTGCATATACCTGTCTTTGCAAGCGTTAAAGCGCTATGCGCAACAGTGAAAGAGTAGACCCGCTATCTTGTACGCGTTCGAAAAGCCGACGTTCGGTTTCGTCTCACGCGATTGTCCAGGCAACGCCGATGTCGCGGCCTAGGCCAAGCTAGGCCAATCGCGTGAGGCGCAACCGAACGTCGGCTTTTCGAACGCGTGCAAGACCTACCACGGTGCCTCCTTTTACGCGCTTTGAATGAACAGGTGAAAAGGAAGGGAGCCGCTCTGTTTCCTCTCGGTGCACAGCAAACGTGCGCGCGGCTGCGAGGCACAGTTCCAAATGCCATGCATGGTTATTCCTTCCTCGAGCACTTCATGCGTATACGTTGAAAGGATACAGGCAGTCTTTCAACGGCGCCGCTGAACGTCCCTTGGGTCTTATAGTGTTTGGCCCTATATACAGGGTGCTTTTTTTTTTTTTAGCTGCACCAATTTTTTTTTTTAGAATTGCCTGCGACAGACAGCACAATTCTAACCCTTGATCTAATTGACTCAATGAGGCAGCCATTACTTCTACGAGACATCAAAATATTTAATTGAATAATTAGAAAATTTAAGCTAATTAGCTTTTCAATTAAACATTTTACGGCACATATTTTAATCTACGAATTGTGTAGCAAGTGAGTTCGCAAGGCGTATCCACTTGGAAGGAATTCTCTGGACTGCACCAGTTTGGAGATATTGTCCGATGAAATGCATTAATGATCCAGATACTTTCGTGCTTCAGTGCATGCAGCAGCATTTTCTCTAAAAAAGTAACTGGAATGCCAACGCATTTCGTCGGACACTTTGAAAATTATCTCTAAACTGGTGCAGTCCAGAGAATTCGTTCCAAGTGGATACGCCTTGCGAACTCACTTGCTACACAATTCGTAGATTAAAATATGTGCCGTAAAATGTTTAATTAAAAAGCTAATTAGCTGAAATTTGCTAATTCTTCAATACAGTATTTTGATCTCTCGTAGAAGTTATGACCGGCTCATTGAGTAATTTAGATCAAGGGTTAGAATTGTGCTATCTGCCACAGGAAATTTTTAAGAATTTGGGGCAGCTCAAGAAACACCCTCTAAATGCAGGGTGTTCCAACTATCATGCACCAAGATTTTAAAATATGAAAATGCCACGTAGCTGGACAGAACCAAGGTAACGTTGTTTGCCGTCGCTTGGAGATACTCAGATAATTTTTTGCATTCCATCTAATTGCATAATTAGTCTTAATTATTCAATTTCTCAAATATTATAATTAGATGAAAAGTGTCAATGAGAAAATTGTAGAGCAATTTGAAAAGCTCCCGCTACAGATTTCTGTTGCTCAATACGTGCTACATAAAAGTGTTTTTCCGAGTGTGAAAGAAGCCCGCTAAAACACCCAGAGTGCCTCGAGCGACCAGTCGCGCGGCAATTTTGCATGTATGCCCGGGCTTCTTTCACGCCACAGTACTGTACATAACAGAAAGAGAAAAAATAAATAAAAAAGAGGTCACTTTCAGGAGTAAGCTTTTTCTTGGTTGCTATTTGAGCCTTCAAATTTTACGAAAATTTTACATCTGTACTCGTATGTACAACATTGAAAATTGTAAAAGTGGAAATTTGGTTCGCATTAATCATATACGCTTCTCGTAGTACAAATGGCTAACCATGCAGCTTTTGCGACGGATGCGCCTCGTGCCCTGCTATCGCAAGTCACAGCTGTCGATCCCAGTGTTATCTTTTATCGGCCGAAGGGAACAAGTGCTGTATTATACGCAGTATCAGGAAAGAGCGAGATGGAAAGAAAAAAGAAAAGAAACAAGCGCAAACTTTGCTGTCTGCGTGCTTGAATAAGTAAGTGATCAGGGTCAAAAGGGCCGTCAGCGATTTCACAGAAGTCCATACAACTCCCCACTTTTGTGAGTGCGTGTACTGTTCAACCGGAAAGGGATTTCTTTCAGCTGAGCCAACCATTAGCCCCCATGTAATATGCACGACAAACAAACGACGCAGACATAACTTCCGTGCGGTGGGCATACATCCGCGTTCGCAGAGAGATCACGCACAGCACCTCGAACAGAGATAGAAATGAGGAGGACAGGTCATGAGAGCAATCCGTAATGCGCTGCTTTAGTGGGCTTTTCAGTGAGAAACACTGACTATACAGTAAACTTGCAAAACCGCGTTACGAACGGAGCAGAGGCAACGAAACAGGTAAGCACACACGCTCGTAACGCGCTTCTATCCAAACCCAAACCCTCTGTCCCGTTCGTAACGCGCTTTTGCAAGTTTACTACCATCATCATCAACCTATATTTATGTACACTGCAGGACGAAGGCCGCTGCCTGCGATCTCCAATTACCCCTGTCTTGCGCTAGCTGATTCCCAGCTTGCGCCTGCAAATTTCCTAACTTCATCACCCCACCTAGTTTTCTGCCGTCCTCGACAGCGCTTCCCTTCTCTTGGTATCAATTCTGTAACTCTAATGGTCCACCGGTTATCCATCCTACGCATTACATGGCCTGCCCAGCTCCATTTTTTCCGCTTAATGTCAACTAGAATATCGGCTATCACCGTTTGTTCTCTGATCCACACCGCTCTCTTCTTGTCTCTTAACGTTAGGCCTAACATTTTTCGTTCCATCGCTCTTTGTGCGGTCCTTAACGTGTTCTTGAGCTTCTTTGTTAACCTCCAAGTTTCTGCCCCATATGTCAGTACCGGTAGAATGCAATGATTGTACACTTTTCTCTTCAACGACAGTGGCAAGCTCCCAGTCAGGATTTGGCAATGCCTGCCGTATGCACTCCAACCCAATTTTATTCTTCTGTAAATTTCTTTCTCATGATCAGGGTCCTCTGAGTAATTGACCTAGATAAACGTACTCCTTTACAGACTCTAGAGGCTGACTGGTGATCCTGAATTCTTGTTCTATTGCCAGGCTATTTAACATTATCTTTGTCTTCTGCATATTCATCTTGAACCCAATTCTTACACTTTCTCGATTAAGGTCCTCAATCATTTGCTGTAATTCGTCTCCATTGTTGCTGAATCGGACAATGTCATCTGCAAACCGAAGGTTGCTGAGATATTCGCCGTTGATCCTCACTCCTAAGCCTTCCCAGTCTAAGAGCTTGAATACTTCTTCTAAGCATGTAGTGAATAGCATTGGAGAGATTGTGTCTCCTTGCCTGACCCCTTTCTTGATAGGTATCTTTCTACTTTTCTTGTGGAGAACTAAGGTTGCTGTGCAATCCTTGTAGATATTTACGAAGATATTCACGTATGCTTCCATGTACTCGTTGATTTCGCAGTGCCTCTATGACTGTTGGTATCTCTACTGAATCGAATGCTTTTTCATAATCTATGAAAGCCATATATAGAGGTTGATTGTAGTCTGCAGATTTCTCTATTACCTGATTGATGACATTGATATGATCCATCGTAGAATATCCCTTCCTAAGCTTTTCCACTCTTGGTTGGCTGAAGTCAAGTGTTGCCTTGATTCTATTCGAAATTATCGTCGTGAACATTTTATACAATACTGAAAGCAAGCTAAGGGGTCTATAATTCTTCAATTCTTTAACGTCTCCCTTCTTATGGATTAGTATAATGTTGGCGTTCTTCCAGTTTTCTGGTACACGTGAAGCATTGCGTGTAAAGGGCTGCAAGCTTTTCAATCATGATATATCCTCCATCTTTGATTAAACAGACTGTTATTGCATCTTCTCCGGCAGCTTTTCCCCTGGTCATGTCTTTCAAGGGCCTTCTAACTTCATCGCTAGTTATAGAAGGCGCCCCTATATCCTGTTCATGACTACTTCGAATGAGAGTAGCTTGGCTGCTCTGGGCACTGTACAGGTCAGTATAGAATTATTCCGCTGCTTTTACAATGTCATCGAAATTGCTGATGATATTACCCTGCTTATCTTTCAGTGCATACATTTTCCCTTGTCCTATGCCTAGTTTTCTTCTCACTGATTTCATGCTGTGTCCATATTTTACTGCTTCCTCAATTTTTTCCACGTTATAATTTCGGATATCCCTTACTTTCTTCTTGTCGATCAGTTCCGACAGTTCAGCGAATTCTATCTGACCTCTCGAGTTTGACACTTTCATGTTTTGCCGTTTCTTTATTAGGTCCTTTGTTCCTTGGGAGAGCTTACCTACTGGTTGCTTGGTGCCTTACCTCCCACTTCAATTGCTGCTTCTGAGATCAATCTAGTTACGGTTTCATAGTTTACTATATGAATCACAACATCACCTAAGTTACACTCATGACAACGCAATCGCACCGCCCAGCTGCCAGGGGGCCAGAACAGTTCCCAGATCACGCTATATGCCTGTCTTTTTGTAAATGACCGGTGAAACGTCGGCTACAAACATTAAAGGGCAAGGTTGCTCCACGTAAACGCGCTCTAGCGATAATTCAGCCCTCCCGAAATGGCGCCGATGCAGGCGAAATTGAAATTGTCTCCACTCAGAGCGGTAACGCGCGCTTCGCTATATGTTCGGCCGCGACGTATCACCGCTCTGAGTGGTGAGAGTCGGTACATCTATAGACACTCCTGCATTCTACTCCACAACTCAGATACAACGCACGTCCCTTAACGGAGATTCCCAACACTCCACTCAGACCGCAGTAGAGCACACAATACAAGCTCCATCGCAACGAGCACGCCGCGGCCGTGTATTTTTTCACGTTAAGAGTCAAAGACTGCAGTACACATTTAGGAATTTTTGCCTACCATCCGCGATCGCAGAATTCGGACACCAGTCGCAGTATTACAAGCAGCATATAAAAAAAAAAGTATGCCCGTGCTTGAAGTGGACGAAAAATCTACATCAACTTACCCCGGACTTTGATTCCGGAGCCCCGATACACGGCCCGCCGTGGGAGAATCCAGCGATCGCGATAGGAAAGTGGCTGGTCGTGCGGTGATAAGGCGACGCCTGCATACTCGTGTCGTCGTCGTCGCCCCCCCTCGCGTGGTTTTCAGAAGTCCCTCGTCGGCGGCGCTAAGGTAACCGCACCTATAGCTGTCACGCCTTATCAGGAGAGACGGAACGCGAAGAGCCAAAGCGCCAGCTGCCGCTCCAGACGCTATGTAGTGCGCTTGGCAAGTATACACGATTACGACGACGACCATCGGAATAGTAAATGCTGCGTTGCTTCAGTTTTCCACGTCGACTACCACCGGCTGAGCAGCGGCGCACGTTACGGATATTTTGCAACGATATCTGCAAGAGGGGTCAGTCACTTCGCGGCTTTTTGGCCTATGTGAGCTGTTACAGACGAGCGTAACGCAGATCGTCACGCGATACATTGTCAGTATAAAAAAAGATCAAGCCATAAAATCAGAACGCGAGTCCTGCAGGTGGGAACGCCGTTGTCTTGACCTCCCGACCACACCGCCGACGTAACTTGCACATAAATTATGGGGGGGGGGTCTTCATATGAGAATCCCCTTTATAACGACACTGGCGGTATCGTGTCACTTTCGACGCTTGGTACAACTATATTGATCGGATTGCAAAAATACATATACTCGCATAAATAACCAACTACGTTTACGCAAGGCCACGCTCGCCGAAAGATATAGGCAACATGAATGAAAATGAAGAAAAAAAAAAACGTAAAAAAAGGGTAAAAACGCAGGCGGGAAGGAAGATGGCGAGACGATAGCATGTTTCCGTGAACACCCGTGAATGGCGCCGCAAGTAGAGCGAGAGGGCATGCGGCGGTTGTAGACTGATGAGACTCAAGGTGCACCGACGGAAATCCTCCACTGCGTTAGCTGCGTCAGGCACAAACCGCCGGCGAAGGCGCAAGGGTCTAGAGGATGTCCTTCGCCCGCTGCTTCCCGCCCCGGGTGCCGAGGGACAACGGCGGCGCCTCTACGGCTGCCACCCGAGATCTGCTTTAGCTTCGGTTATTCGCTGAACGCACGCGCTTAGCGCGCCTTGAAGCAGAGAAACGTTCGAGCGGGAACGTAAATTTAACGCAACCTGCACAGACAGTCTGCGACGTTTGCAATGGCTTCAGACATTTTATGAGCGCACTGGAGAGACTCGGACTGCCGTATTTAGTGGTTCGCAGCCCAGTTCACCCTCCCGCCACGTTCAGCCCGATTCGGTAAATGCAACGTTACAGGAGAACAGCGCGGAAATCTGACGGAGAAGCTACAGCTGAATATACCGGGTGTTCAAAATTAAGCTTTCCGGAATTTTTAAAGATCGCCTGTGGCAGGTAGCATAATGCTTATTGTTGAGCTGGCTTATTCGAAGAGGCGGACATTAGTAGCACAAGAAATCGAAACACATATTCAACTAATTAACAAAAATCACTAATTAACTTTTTCGTTAATTAATTTATGACACATATTGCAATTTACGAATTGTAGCCGGTGAGCTTGTCAGGCGTATCCACTTGTAATGAATTTCCAGAATGACAACAGTTTGGAGATAGCGCCATCAAACTCGCCGTAAAAATGCACTGTTGTTCGACTTGCTTTACCAAAATGCTGTTTTATACACTGAAGCACAAAAGTAACTGGAACGCCCATGTATTCCGTCCCACACTTTGGGAAATAATATCTCGAAACTGGTGTCATCCTGGAAATTCATTCCAAGTGGATGCGTCTTGCAAACTCACCGGCTTCGTAAATTGCAATGTCTCGTAAAGTAGTTAACTAAGAAGTTCATTAGTCAATTTTTGTTAATTAGTTGAATATGTGTTTCGATTTCTCGTGATACTAATGTCCGCCTCTTCGAATAACCCAGCTCAACCATAAGAATTACGATACCTGCCAAAGGCGATTTAAAAAAATTACGCGAAGCTTAATTTTGAACACCCTGTATATACTTTCGACAAAACGGAAAAACCTCAACAAAACGAAAAGAAAAATGTATAGATACTGTTTCTCATATCACTATATCGCACACTGGCGGTGTTTTTAAAGAACGCCAACCCTTTTTCGCACAAGCCGACAGAACCACAGCTCACACGCTTTCTATCACATGCTACTTCGGCAGCCTCGATATAGATTCTCTGGTAAGCACTGATTTGTTCTATATAGAAGTAATCTTACATTTATCGAAGACGGGTTTGCAGCCGAAAATCACAGCAGTGCTCATCAAGGTGGCCCTGAATTGCGCGGTCGACATTATAAGACGCGCCCTCTAAGCTGGTCGTTTATACATCGAAGAGTTTGCCCGATGTAAATTTTACCACGTGAGATAGGTATCACGCACATAGCGTGAAGCGCTGTCTGTGCTTGGTTTTGGATTCGGCCCCTTCTTCGAAAACTGCACAAGTTTGTCTGCACAACGATGCGAGTTTTTCATGGTGCAGAAAAAAAAAAATCCACTTGCGCCCGCTGACTGACATTCTTAAGGTTGCGCGACATTCCGTGAAAATACGGAAAATACGAATGTGTGTGCCGCTCGTGGTCTTCGTCACATTTCTGCGCTGTTCTCTTGTAACGATGAATAACCAACAAGGCCAACTGGAAACTGTAAAGGTAAGCTTGGTGACGTCTGTCGAAAATGCGATACTATATACATGAAATCCACAAGTGGAATCATCTTTATATAGTGATCCGCACCTCCATGGATTGTACATATACCGTGCTTTATTTGTTGTGTAATAATTGCGCACATTGGTACCGTTCTTTTTGTTTTAATACATGCTGCCCATGAGCAACGTAGCAAATGTGATGTTTGGTCCATGCGGTCATCTTTCTGCAGTACGGGTAAGACGCATTCGATAATGAGAATATTACTCAGCTTCTTTTCGTGATTTTGTGAGAAGCCGCTGCTCATGAGATGAGCGATGCAAGCACGTTCACAGGCAGATCGTCCGACCTGAACTGCGCCACTAAATCTTTTTAAGTATGCGTGACAGGAAAGCGAGTTTCATTAGGAAAGCGGCGCACACTGATCTCCGCGCTCTGAAACTCTCCAAGCTTCTCCACAAAACTTGCCAAGCAACTAGTTAGTTCATTCGGTTCTGGAATATGGTATTATAAGTTGGTTTCATCACACGAAAAGTTGTATTGAAAAAAGATAGAGGCAGCACAAAGGAAAGCAATTATGTTTATTTGCGACAAATATCGACGTCACGATTCGCCTTCTGAGCTAATTGAGAAAGCAGGTCTTCTCAGAATAAAAAAGTGGACGAGGCCTTTGCGTCTCAAGTGTCCGTTTCTCCTTTAAAATAATGAAGTTATCGGCTGTAGCCACCAATTCCTTTCCGACTTTACATGTTAGAACCAGAAACATGAGAACACAATATGACATACACGTAACAGAATTTCGGTTCCACAACGACACACTTGCATGCTCAATTCTTCAAGCAGACAATGAGAGGTTCAAATGCATAACGCGAGTACATTGTTAACAGTAGTTCAACTGACATTTTTATTTTTAACTTAACAAATTCTACTGCCCAACCACCTTAGGGAAAATAGCGGATTGTATATATTGGTTTAGTTGCATGCACTCTAATAGCTGCTTGTGCTAATTTGTTTGCATTAATAACGTTATTTACATGTTTTATTTAAAAGTGCTTGCACCCTGAATTTTTTTCTTTTTTGGGGGTTTCTAGAACAGTTTGCAATATTTTGTACTCTTATTAAAAGAAATTTCTCGTTCATACTTTGTTTTAAACCGCCTGTCATAGTTGTATTTGTGTCCCGATTCTGCTACATACTTGCAGATAATGCTATCAGTTTGTAATAAATAAATAAATAAATAATAAATAAATAATAAATAAATAAATAATAAATAAATAAATAAATTACAGTTACGTTTCCCTGGAATTCGCTGTCGAGGAAGAAAGAAAAAAATCACTCGTCATCCCGGCCCTACGAAAAAGGATGTCCAGCGAAGCTGTGGAAAACCGCCACAACTGCTGAGGGGGGTATTCTTTATAAATAAGAAATCATTATATGGGCCAAGAAAGGAAAAATGCCGCGTTAACATCCGATGGTACCAAAACCAATATGACCAAAGGGTGACGTCACGTTTGACATGATGACTAAACATGATTGCGTCATCATCTCAAACGTCGCGTGATGACATGACGCCAACGTTACGTATTAACGGCATCGTCGAGTCACGATATCGCCTGATGACGTCATGTGATCACGCCATCACCTCAAACGTGACATCACACAATGACGTCATCGTCAAGTGATGATGTCACCTGATGACGTCATGTGATGCCTCTTGGAGAAGCAGCACATTGTGCGCATGCCGCTTTGCACTGTCTTCGGGATCGGCCCACATTTTTGCGTGAGCACTGCGGACGCGGCCACGAAAAATCCCGAACAACTAGAGGCTAACAGCTTCACTGTAAAACGAACACTATCTGTTGAATTTTCCCTACCAACAGAGAGTTGTTGAACGCAACTCTCTGTTGGTAGGGAAAATTTAACTCGGTTATATGCACTGACACGCAAACAGGCATTATTTGGGGGAACACTTGCTTCAGGCCAAGGTGTGCTTAGCGACAATGACGTTCTGCTTCCGAAGACAACGTCGCGAGTTTGATTTCCGAATGCCCGTGTAGATGGAGCGATAAAAAGAAGCTTGCGGACATATCTTTTGCATGGGCGCATTAAAGAAGCGCAGGTGGTCAAAGCTTTCTGCTACGGCCTGTCTTATAGCCCCGCTTTCGACCATGACATCCACCAAATTATTAAGAGCTCGCACCTCATTCTGAACACTGAAAAGGCGTGGTAAGCAACGCTAAATGCTGGCCACACGGGCAGGACGAATAAGGAAATGTTTTCCGCTCAACAATGCGTGAGAAGGGGAAGCAGCGCCTCGGCGGTCTCTGTTTTCGCTTCCCAGATAAGAAGCACGGTGCTCTCTCAACAGCAGCTCACTCTTGCAATAGCGGCTTCGTACCGGCTCCGTTGTTTTTCAGAAGCGCCGGCGTCGATGCTATTTTTATTGTCGGCCTGTGAACAGGCGGCTGCACTTTCTGGCGGTGTTATATTTCATTACTTCGAGCATTGTGGACCCGAATGTACCCTGTTCGCCGACAAGGAAGGTAGCCCTGCTGCTGCCTTGTTCTACGTATACTTTACGATAATGCTATTATACAGAGCTTGCAGCAACGATGTAACAAGGCGCGTGGCGGCACCAATCGAAAGTGAGCCCGTTCTCGGGGAAACGTTGTTTTATATTGATCCGCTCCCCCAGCAGTCATACACCGGGTTTTGTATGACTGCTACTCTTAGAAGTTCGATTCGTGCAGAAACTTTAAAAAGCCCGCGGAAAAGGTTTGCACGTAATGCCAGGACTAAACGCCTTGATGGAGAGCATGACGAGCGAACTGCTACGTCAGGCACTACGGTCGATAGTTTGTAGGGGTGCACGATTCATTTTATTTGAGATATTCAATTGTTTTTCAGATATTCAATTATAATGGAATTAAAAGGTAACTATTTGAGCCTACCTGGTTGTAGATCCGTCGCGGTAGCCGAGTGGCTATGGCGTTGCGCTGCTGAGCTCGAGGTCGCGGGTTCGAGCTATTACGCCTGGGAGGCGCAATAGAATCCCAGCAACAGCCATGTAAATATCTTTAAGCGCGTGTACAAAACAGGGCCAAATATTTTACAGATACAACTCATATCAGCTCGCGGCAGGCAGGTCGTTCAACATCAAGCCCATCAGAGCACTAACGTACAGCTCTTAGAATGCTAATGCAAAAGAACTGCTCCGATCTAATAACAGATGCCCTATAATAGAAGCGCCGTTTCAATTTGTTGGCTAACATCTCGTGGACCTCCTCCCAGCACCCTTCAATCGTGAGCTATTCAAATTTAAACTACTAATTGTAACAGATGCCAGCAAACGTTCACGCTCCTTGAAAAGGTGGCCAAATTTGTAAGGTAATTTAATACATAGCTATGTAGTATTCAGCCCTAACGATACTGTTCGTGTGTTACAATAGCAAAAATAGGTGTAATAAGTCACATATATATCAAACAGATAGAAACGTGTTGAACGGGTAAGAACTGTCTCTATCAGAGAAGTCATAGGTGCACTAAGTGAAGATGACTTGAGCAGCAGTTCTTACCGCCTTTCAATGCCGCTTAAAAGTGCTCCCAGGAGCGAGAGAGAGTGAGAAAGATTTTATTATAAGAGAAAAGCTCAGAGGTCGGACTTCTAAGAGATGTGTGCAGATATTGAAGCCTGCCATGTTTAGGTGATTAAAGCGCAGTTGCAGGACACTCAATGTGGGAAGAAGGTAACCCATGCACATCTCTTCTTCCCTTTGAACACTGTATAGCTCCCGCAAAATTGAAGTGCTCATAGCTGAAAAAATGTAACTGGTTGCATGTAATTGGTTACTGAAAAAGTAATTGAATTACAGTGAGCATTATCGAGTAAACAAAGTAATTGTTAAATTACAAGTTTACCAAAGAATACAAGTAATCCAATACGTGCAATTCTGGTACATTCTTTTTATGTGCATGTAGTTCACGCTTGACTTACATCTGTAGGTACTTACACATTGGTATTTTTTTTTTTACTATGCTTTCCTTTTTTTTCATTTCTTGTGTATATTGCTTCTCAACTTGTTCTCCCTGATCTTTGTTTTACTCACATACCAACAGTATGCTAATGCCTTGATTCTTTTTTATTTTGTTTTTATGCGTACTTGTTCCTTTCAGCCTTTAAACCTTGACAGGAAGTCGCAAATTAATACACTCATTGACAATATTTGTCAAAAATTGTCACCATTACGTGAACCAATATTAAAAAAAAAATTAAACTGCGTGCATCGCTAGCCAAATGTCCTTCGTATTGCAGTCTCCACCGCACAGTACGCTAGCGATGTTACAGCAACTAGCCGGAAGCAGCTTCTTGCGAGGTTCCGGAAGCGACACGGCAGCATGCAGCTATATGCTCTACCCGCCGCGGTGGCTCAGTTAGCTAAGGCGTTGCGCTGCTGAGCACGAGGTCGCCGGATCGAATCCCGGCCGCATTTCGATGGAGGCGAAATGCAAAAAACGCCCGTGTGCTGGCGTTGTGGTGCACGTTAAAGAACCCCAGGTGGTCAAAATTAATCCGGAGCCCTTCACTACGGCGTGCCTCATAATCAGAACTGGTTTTAGGACGTAAAACCCCAGAAAGAAGAAGCAGCAGCTATATGCGTTAACTTGGACGTAACTTGGATAACTAACTCGGATGCTTGGACCAGTCTCTTTCATGCCTTGAAAAGCGAGTGTTCACAGCAACGTAAAATCTTAGAGGCGCATACATGAATTGAATTGTGGGTGTTACGTGCGAAAACCACGATCTGATTGTAAGGCAAGCCCATAGTGGGGGATTTCCGGATTCACTTTCACTAGGGGGTTCTTTATGTGCACCCAATGCACAGTACACGAGCATTTTTGAATTCTGCTGCCATCGGAATGCGGCCGCCGTGGCCGGGATCGAAGCCGTGACTTTGAAAGGCGACCACAATGTTCGCTTCTTTGTTGCTTTTTCATACACCTCGCACTAATATGACACCATTTTCTTTCTTCACATAAACACAGGGAGTAGAAGAATTTTCACTTCCTGTGGTTACGAAACTGTACCACTTAAACACCTCAGCTTGGCAGCGAATTCCGCGGCTACTTCATGCACTGTGGTCTTAACTATGCAGTTGACCGTCGGCAGTGCAGGGTCCGCAAACCTGTGTCCAAGCAGCACACTCTAGTCCAATCAAGTAATCCATCAACGTTACCTGGGCCGCCTGTGCCCAGTCTGCATGCAACCGGCATGTTGACGGCGCGCGCTAATTGGCGGCAGCAACAGGGCGCGCCTGCAGACCACACTACCGCAGTCGTGCTACCTTGCAACCCCTCCCAGCAGTGTGGTGTGGAAGTTGCCCACAGCAGCGATTGTGACAAGAGCTGGCGACATCTCGAGTAGCTTCCACACGTACCGCTGCAGGCTCCACTTATTACTACATAAAGAGCCGCGTTTGCGGCCCCGGACGGAATGATACGCCGCCACTGATTGCGGTTCAGGCCGAAGCGCTTCAGAAAACGATTTGCCCTGAACAGCAGTTCGCACGAGAAATCAAAAAAGCCTGTCACGCGACTCCAACGCTCGATTACGTCAGACGACGGCAGGCATGCTCTACAGAAGAGATCAAATACACATCAGATCCCGATGTATGATCGCGCTGCTCACATTGGAAGACCTGCTTTGTTCTCAAACGTCGATCATTAGTACAGAATACCGTATACTGTGACAGGTCATGTTCGAATACGCAGGCCCACCTATATCTCGGACATGTGCGACACTTAGCGGATTAATCAGTTTGCTGTCTTTCATTTACGAGCTTTGTCTGGTACGCGTGCAAACTATCGAGAATCGTTCAATCTTTCATGCGCGGCTGCAGGGTGCGACGCTAAGAGTGCACCAGCGCAGCGAACAGGCGCTCCCAAAAATATATGTGCGTTCCGGGTCGCTTGATACGGGTGCGCGCAGCCTGGCAGTCCGTTAACCTGGCCGAAAAAAAGCCGCACTTACCCGTCAGCCCGCAGAGGAAGCCAGCGGCCCGCCGAGTTCATCAAATGCCAGCACGGGCCGCTCGGCGCGTCCAGTGGGTCGGTGTGTCGGCACACTTTTCGTGGCGTTGAAAATACAGGGGAGACACTCATAACCTGCCCCGCGAGTCCAGACTCAAAATCGGACGATGGGCAACAGCCTCTCGAATCTGCGCGCAACAGCACCGCATCGCCGCACTAGCGCTGCCGAACTGTCCCAAGAAAAAGTTTGCCCCCTAGCGAGGGCCATGAGCCGCGAGCGGCCCATCCTCCTTTCCCACCTTTGCGCCCTCACGTGGTGCATGTCAACAGCGGCACCGTGGGGAAAGAACGCGCCGCCAGACCGTCCAAGTGGCTCTGTAACGTGGCGGTCCTACGATAGATGGCGCACAGTGAAATCGCGGTACTAGGGTGCCTCGATTCCCAGCGCCGCCGTCCAGGGTGGAGACAACCCCGCTGGCGCCGCCATATTGTGTCACACGAGCTGAGACTCAGCTACGCTTGCGTTCATAAAGTGTTACTCGCGGCGCGCTTCCAAGTGCTTTGCCTTGATGAGGATTTTTTTATCGGTGTCCCATCTGCATATCTTTATAACCAATAGCCGTTAACTCGTCGAAGGTCGAAGACGTAAATGTATGGCGCCGGGAACATGCCCCAAGTTGCCTAATTCAATCACATTTAATATGCCGTGTGTATGTTTAAAATACGCACTATTTTTTTTTTTTTTTGCGCTTTGATGCTTGGTATATAAGGTTTGCGACCCCCTGTGTGTGGAAGTTTTTCTTTTTCGCTGTTGTATTTTGGTTTACACGTCACGCCTCCTTTACCGTAGCCAGCCACTCGCGCACGGCGGTTAGTTTCCCTTGCGTTGCGCGTGCTCTTCGCGTTCGTTGCAATTATTTGACGATATCTACGCGCAATTTTTGCTTTTTTTTCCCCACAAAACTGTGTGCTGACAGGATTAAGCTGGTGTAAAAATAACTGTGATGTGAAAATAAGGTTTAGTTAGTGCTGTAGAGAAAAATGTAACGTAACTTGTCTGTGTCAATCTTGCGTAGTACACACAAGAAATCAAACGATGCACAAAATACATTTACTTATAATGTCTAGTACAATCAATCATGAAAGAGATATGTACATGAAAAATTATATGTACTGTGTGGCGCCTGAAGGTTATGTTGAAAGACGAGATAAGAAAAATTCGCAAGGTAGGCTCGACAACAATTCGGCATAGAGAGAGTTTTTTTTTTATTTATTCATTACATGGGGGTTTCAAGTGAGTACATCAACCTTATTACACACAATATAAATCGAAAACAAGAATGCAAACAAGAAAACGCAACCGCGGGTAATATTAATCAAGATATCCAGCCAGAATACATAGATCAGCTACCATCGAATACGTCGCATCAGCCAAACACATCGATGGCGAGTACAGAACATTTCATAAATAACCATTAGAACACTGATAACTACATTGAAAAAATAAACAACACTGCATACATATCACGTACAAAAACCGTAAATGAAACTAAGACAGTCAAATACAGATTAGCAATGTTTTTCACTTCGAAAATATAGTCCATGATGATGTAGGGCTGTTGACTTTAACAGACGGCGCCCATCCTGTCGATTTCCCTCGTACTGGTCCTCTTCAAAGTGTTTCTAAGTACAGGTAAAACAACAAAAGTGATTATTGATATGAAACGTTGCCTTGTAAATACAAAGAACCCATTACAGTGCTTAAAAATAAATTTTAGCAGAAGCAATGCTGTATTACCTCGCTTCACACGTTTCGAAGAAATGCACAGGCTACAACAGACACCATGCCAGAAAGCGCCGAAACATTTTGGTCTTATGATGCCCCTTAACTCTACTACACCTGGGCATACCGTGCACAGGCATTTAAAGACCGTCACAGTACCCACTACGATCGGGAGTGAGCACGAATGACCATCGGCTTACGATCACCACGCTACAAATATGTACAAGTCTAAAAAATCAGCTATGTAACGTAACACCCTGAGGTCCGCAAGATATCTCCTGAGAAATCAGAGAAAATCACAATGTTTCGCTTACCACGTACAAAACAGCCGCTCTCCCCAGACGAAGCACTGCGTTCTTTAGTCCCAAATAACCAGTACCGAAAAAAAAAAAGAAACAAGAGACACACACGATGTGTGCTTCCCGTGAAAAAGGAAAATAGGTGGCTTACATGACGATTCGTAGCTAATGTAAGACTATTTCGCGGCTAAGCATCTTCGTCAGTCCTTAAAATAAGGGTACAGACTGCGCCCATCAAAACGAAAAAAGCCTATGCGACGCGCGCTCGCAAACCATACGCTACTCAGACAGCATCGGTGCAGTGCTTACTTAGTTCGTGAGCGAACGTAGGTACGTGAGCGAGGATCAGAGAATACTTTCTTATTTAAATGAAAAACACGGTGCGGTAGTCTAAACATTCTTGACACTTACCTCGCAAATGCAGGAGTTATCCGTTGCCTTCCAGTGATCGCGCTTTACTTGGGCTTCCCATCTCTTCCGTTGCTCTGGGTCCCGGGGGAAGCGAAAACAACGCAGTCCTTTACGCGTCGATCCGGCGCACTTGGGAACACAACAGCCCGTCATGTCGACACGATGCACTTGATAGCTTGTCAGTCATGCGGCTGAACACTGTCTAGCAAGTAGAAGCGTCCGCGAAGCATCCGCGCGCACTGTGCCTCGAACTCAGCACCGGCACCAAGCAATCGCAACGGCTCGCTGTGACACAATATGGCGTCGCAGCGAGAAAGCGGCGGCGCGGGGGCGGTCAAAGGTTGGCACCACCCTGAACGGCGGCGCTGGCATCGAGGCACCCTATCGCGGTACCGAGTCGCCGCGCGCTGTATTCGAAATGGCGAACACCAGTCAGCACATGCTGTTTATCATGTTTCTGATCACGCACAGACTTCACAGACTTATTCTTAAAAAAAAAAAAGGTACATAAAACGAATGCATTTTCTACAAATCAAGCTGACCAAGGATCAGCTGCATAATTCTGCATGTAAAATAAACATTTGCAGGCAGAAGTGCGCTTTCATGCGTGTCTTTGTTTGAGCACTAAGAAAATATTAAAAACAACGATAAACCGTGACAGAAAATTTGAGCACAAATATAAAGTAGTTCGTATTAACAAGCACATGGAGGAGGCACGAAGTTAACGTTTCTTTTTCTTTTTTCTTCCTCTTTCCGGCTCATTAATACCTCCGTGGTGGATCAGTGGTTGTGGCGTTTTGCGGATGAATGAGCGATGAGCACGAGGTGACGGGTTCGAATACTAGCCGCGGCGGCCGCACTCAGATGGGGGCAGAATGCAAGAAAGAAAGAAAGAAAGAAAGAAAGAAAGAAGAAAGAAAGAAAGAAAGAAAGAAAGAAAGAAAGAAAAGCGCTCGTGCATCGAGCTTTCGGTGCACGTTATATAACCACGGGGGATAAAAATTAATCCGGAGCATTTCACTACAGCATCCCTCATGGTAAGTGTGTTGATTTGGGACGTCAAACCCGTTGAACACCATGAATCAATGCAGCCCAGAAAAAGAGGTAAAGAAAGCCAACTTTAAGCGTACCCACTCGGAAAGAACTCTGTCTAACAAAATTATTACATACTAGTATCGATGGCAAAATTCTTAACAGCCTATACAACTACCTGGAGTAATGCATGTACGGTACTTAATGCGTCGTCCAAGAAAATCAGGTCAACCGTTTCGCGGTATCGGATGGCTGCAGACCACTGACGAATGGAACTGAAGAAGCGGCAGTTTTGTAGTTTCATGTACGAAGGCCAGGTGGCGATACCTTTCAGGCCTCTCACCAGGGCGCGGAGCTGCACGTGCGCCACCTGAACGCATGGCATGTAGACGGTGGCAGGAGTGGCCAGCGAACACTAACGTGCCTGCCAGCAGCCATTCTCTGTCTGTCAGCAAACCTGTCTCATATGAAAGATCAACTTAAGGAACTGCACCAAGCTTACGCACTAAAAAATAAATAAATTGTGGGGTTTTACGTGCCAAAACCACGATCTGATTATGAAGCTTACGCACTGTAACGCCTCCTCTGCTATGCCAATTACGAACGTTGATGAGGTAAAATCAACCTTGGAAAAATCACAGCGGCGAGTCAAACGAATATGCGTCTAAGGCATCGGATGACGCCGAAATCAAAGTTTTGCGCTCTGAATTCCATTCCTAGTCGGCTTTCCGATTTTAGTGTGACCTTTAAAGTCACGCAGTTGCTTTCCTCCGTATGCGTCATGCAGACACTCGAGCGCGCGCTGCCCAGGGCGGCGAGCGGCGGATGCGTTTGCTAGCAGACGACAGTTGTCCGCACTCTAGCCAGTCTTGCGGACAGAATTCCCATCTCTCCCTTCTAACGGGGTTCCGCCTCTCCGCTACTAAATTTGCGCGTGGGATGCGCAAACATCAATAAGAATGGCGATTGGGGCTGTCGCAACCGAACCATGCAGTACCGAATGCCCGTAGCTAGTATCTGCAAGCAACAAAATGAAACCGTGTCGCAGTGAGACTTACATTTCAAGGCAGGTGGGTTGCAGAGGTGTCCTGAGAGCAGCAGCGGTCATGCGTCGCTGCCGTGGACGCGCATCTCAGAAAATTTTCGTAGGGCGTGTACGGGCTGCGGGGACTGGTAGCAGGCTGACGCTCTTTACTCGGGGTGCTGCATGTCGCACCGTCAGTTCGAGGCGATACGCTCGTGCCCAGTCGTGGGCACGCGGCTCTTCTCCGGAGCGGGAGAGAAAACAGGAGCTCGACGGCACTCCAGAGGACGCGGTGGACTGCTCGCACTGCCTTGTCTCGTGGTCAACATAGTCACGTGGTGGGCCCGCGCGGCGGCCCTAAAAATGAGCGGACCTTCTATCGATGGGAGGAGAACGCGCGGACGCCCCCTGTACGCCCGCTCCGACGCACGTTCTTTTGATGCGTGACAGCGGCAAGCCACCCGCGCAGCTGCCTCCTTGATTGCCGCCTCCACCGAAAGTGTCGCTTCGTAAAGCTGAGTAGTTCCTGTTGCGCCCCGCGCCAACTGCTGCCGATGTGGCAGGCGCCGAGCTCCTGAAATGAAAGCCGCCCGAGAACGCCGCGACTGCGCATCTGCTGGGACGAAGTGTTTGTGGAAGGGATTCGGCATACGCGAAGACTGAATCCACCAAGCTCGAAAAGTAAGGAAAGGCAAGGACGAGAGATGACAACTTCGTGCTTTGCGGAATTCCTCATCGATTTCTACTCTCGTGGCAGGCGACAATAGTTACGGACGGCATCTCTGAGTTCAGCGGCGCAGGAGTTCGGGAGGGCATATTTTCATGAATATGCCACTGTCCCCATTTTGCTTACAAAAATGTATTTGTACTGTCTGTCAAAAACTGTCCGTCAAAGCCAACAGTGACAATGGATTTTATTTCTCACGTGGCTTGACAGAGCCTCTGATGAAGCTCCTGATATGTAGTACAATGTAAATTTCGTTTTCGTGGTGATATAATTAATTCATTAATTGTCGTAATTTTTGTTTTTCTTTAATAAATGATGAGAATCCTGCCACCGGCTATCCCAAACATAAAAAAATGACTAAACCCCAGTGAATTCGAAATGTCACGAAGAAAATATATATATTGTAAAGGGGTGTGCTGAACAATTCAGAGGGTAGCGTCTGTTCGTGACCGAGCAGGTAGGTGACGCAGAGCAGGAACAGCTGGTTGCCCGAACGGCTCACATTCGTGCTAAGCACTGGCGATCCGGCTGGCCCACTGGTTGCACTGGAGGCATTGAACAGCCGATCTGGCTGGCCTTGGCCTTGTACTTGTGTTCTTCTTCTTCATTACAATATATATATATATATATATATATATATATATATATATATATATATATAGATATCAGAGCAACAACTAAGCCGTAGCGCGCTATGCTATATGCATAGTCAGAACGCGATATATCGACATCCCGTAATCGTCAGCGCACATCATCGGAACATCTGTTCAGTACACGAACAAAATAATAAAAAAAATTACGTATACACAGCGCAGAACAAATCCCATCACTATAAAGATACTGCACGTAAGGCATGCATCGACAAGGAAGTTCACCAAAGACAGAAAATATTCGTTTTCAAAATTAATAATTTAAAAGAGAGAGAGAAGATTGGTGCAAGTTCACTTGAGCATGCACGCACGAAGTCAAATTCTGAACACATTCAAGAATCAAGATAGATTGTCCTTAAAAGAGGCTGTATGGGGTCACTATCTACAAGAAAGCCACGAAGTATTCTAACAGCGTGTCCTTGTTAGTCAGCGCACTGTTAGTCAGGGCAGTGCACTACTGCCCCGACCTTGGCCACGGATAAAAGTTGGTTCAAGCGGCTGTGCAAGGTCTCTCGCTGCCGCTTGTATTGCGGCCACTTGAGTATATAGGTGCTCTACAGACGCATCCGGCGTGTTACTGTGGATTCAAGCTGCGGACCACCTCCTCTTGATTCTATGTAGTAAGCAAGGCGTGTAGGCCACCGCCAGGCGTAGACGATATATCAGCCTATCAAAGGCGTGATCAATGCCTTGAAACTCGCGTGTTTTGAAGTGCAAAAGGGTGTCAGTCTTACAAAAAGCGAAAAATTACGATCACTTGCCAAGTCAAAATTACAGACGTTACGCAACCCTTACGGGTTCCTTGTACACAATACAGGGGACATAGTGTCGTAGCCAGTGTATATGCGTAGCACGTGACGAAGAAAACGAAGGTAAACCTGGAGCATGGTACCATCCGTGCAGGCGACAGTTGTGGTCATTCCTGAGTAGCATAAATGACTTTGCCTAGCCCTCGAACCGCGTCGCTTGACTAAGTTTGTGTCGCGGTATAGATAAGAAATGCTTGTCATTTGCTATGTAATATTCAACAGGGGCCAAGGTGTCCAAATTACGCGTCGTGGTTCCCAATCTGTTAGCCACCTTCTTTCCTTCAATGCCGACGTGGTACAGAATCCACGGACAACGGACTTGATGTCAAGCCAAAGATGCAATCTGTACTATTTTTGAGATTCCATGAAGTAGTAAACAACTATCATCGTTATAGGGCTATGGAGTTTGCGTCTGCGCAGTCCTCTTCGGGTCATAGTAGGCTACCCATAAACACTTTCTGATATGAACTTCGCCGCTTGGAATAACTGAAGAGTGCGTCTGGTGAGACAATCGGTAAATTTTGCTCGCACCTTCTTTAGAGACGTGAAACGCATCCGTCCAACTTTCACTTGTTCTTGAACCGTGTGTGAAAACAAACGTAAAGCAATATTGCTGACGACTCATTTGAAGAAGTGTTATGCATTTCGCTTCCAGGGGATGAGTAGATGATTGTTGTGAATGCCCGGAAAGGTGAAAGTTACAGAAGGCTCGGGAAAGTCTCCAAGGAGGGTGTTGGGAAACAGGGCGCAGAGGATGACGAAACTGGGGCAGATTTATCTGATGCGCTCGCACTGCAACATCGCAGACCCGTAGCTTGTTTTGAAGCGGGTGATCCTCGTGTCGAGCCGATAGATTGAGAACTTGACGGTATATAGGCCTACTTGAATACGGATAGAATGTACTGTAGATTCCCTTGTTTCCGTTAAATCAAAAGTATTTCGTGCTACACTCTACCTGCCCGTGCTAAGTGCATTCCGTTCATACTAAAATGTGAGCTTTAACGTGCCAAAACTGCACTATGGATTATGAGGGACGCCGTGGTGGAGGGCTCCGGATTGATGCTGACGACCCGGGGTTCTTAAACGTAAAGCTGAACTCACACGAACCTCTTGTCTCGGAGTGCCATCGGAGAAGACCACGGCAGACGCTATACACGAGTGTTCTTGCATTTCGCTCCATCGAAATATAGTCGGCGCGGTCGGGAATCGAACCCGCTACCTCGCGTTCAGCAGCAGAGGGCATCGCGGCGTGTATTACATATTCGTATATACTAACCTTGTGCTGGTATTGCTCTTTTATACCTCACCTCACGCACCGCGCCACGTGAGAGACACGGCGAGCGGCGACAGCTACGTCTGTCATTGATCATGTTGTGTTTGGATATGTATACAAGGCGACATGATCAGGTGATGCGCTTGGAAGCGTATATGCTTCCAAGCACAAAATCACAGATGAGGACTTCCATGGAGTATTTACTCGCCAAGTGTACGCGAGCCTGAAGCGCCGCAGTGACAGTTTCGTTGACGTACGGCCTGCAATTACTACGCTATCGGATGTTCCGATGGTTATACGTATGTACGAGCGTAGGACGGGGCGATACAACATATGTCAATCACCCTGCAGCCTTAGTTTGCAGGTGCTTCCTGCTTCTTAGAATTTTATTGCGTCCACTGAGTTGGGCTCTGTTTTTTTTTTTTTATTGATATGATATAAGGAGATGTTGAGGCACAAATAAGGCACCGGCTACTCCTTAGCTCTTGAATGGGTCTAACCCACAACATACAGGGTTCAACATACAAGAATACATGTCAAATAACCTTCTCATACAAGCGTTATAACATAAAGAAATACCTCTCGACCAACGTTTTCACAGCAACACGACAAAAAAAAAAGAAAAAAAAACGTGGTATACATACAATGAAGAAGTTCAATAACTCCACGGCACTGCAGCTAAAAGTCTAAAAAATGCAAATAACAATGTCACCTTACAATACAGTCTCTAATCAGCGGGTGCTGCTGCACATCGTACGTGTAAATGCATTATCACATATAGTCAGAACAGAATACCAAACATAACATAATCCACAAACACATACACATATACAGCGACGTTGAAATAAAAGGAACATTATAAGGGTTAATAACGGCCAACAATGCCGCTCTCTTCGAGAAATGTTGTTAACGCTTTTAAAGCGCTCTTTTGCAAGGCCGTTGTTGACCAAGGGCCCAAAAGTTTCCTTAAACTGAAAGGTCTGCGGTCTAATGTCATTAGAGTTGATTTAAGTCGGCGTCTTGGTGTGTCGTGATGTGGGCAGTCTAAAAGGAGGTGCTGTATATCTTTATTTACAAATCCACAATCACATTCGGGGGTTTCCGCACGGCCAATTCTATGTAAGAAATGTTTTGTGTAGGCAGTGGCTAGCCTTAATCGATGAATAAGGGTTTCCATATTCCTGTCTAATGACTATATATATATATATATATATATATATATATATATAGCACGGCTGCTCATTACGACACACATTTGGGGTTGAAAATACCTCCATATTCAGAAATACACCTTAACTTGAACCAAACGTGTGTGTGTGCGCGTGCGAGCGTGCGTGTGCGCATGCATACGTAAACCTATAGTAAACTTGGTATTTGTTTCCGTACGTTCTCTCTATTTCCCTGCAGCTACGTTTCTGCGTCTTCCATTTCGCCTTCAGTTATTTCTTTTTTTTTTTGTAGTTTATACAACTGCTAGAAACAACAATTATGCGGGGAGCTCACATGTGAGCAGCGTTTGGTACTTTTAGTAACGCAACAAATAAACGTGTGCATGGACGACCCGACTTTCGCGCGCGCGCTGAGACTGGCGGGTGACGAAAGCGCATGGCAACCACGGTTAACACTAAACCATGCCGCAAATATTGAAACGTCATGCACTCAGAAATTGTTACTATAACCGCAATTACTATAATAGTATCGACGTTTTATGGAAGCCAGAGAACTTGGGTTTTTATTTGCGCGTGCGCATTTGTTTTATTATCCCTGGCCGCAAAAGCGAGCGGATAGAGAGTATCACGTTCGCTAAAGCGCAAACAAACTATAGTGGCGTGCCAACTGAAGCGATTCCTGATAAGTTCCCGAAGCGTGAACGTATTTGTTTATTTTTATCCTAGCATGCACCTAAAAAAATAGTATTAAGCTTTAAAATGACAGGCCGCGTTCTTTGCCTATAGCCTCGTATAACGCATTGCGGCTCCCCGCTTGGTTCACGCCTGAAGGGAGGCTCTTTGTTCCTCGATATATCCATCAAATCTTGACTGCTGTGTGCCTCATGCATCAGCGAGCATTGTGCTGCCGCCCCAGTAGGTAGAAAGCTTGCTAGTAACGCGGTGTATTTTTAGACTTGGCGACTAATAGAGGGGCTTTCTTAATTAATTCCGAAACTATCATTAATTTGACCTGGTTATTAAGCCATATGAGGTGTCCTTTCAAAACGTTTGCATGTACATTTTTAGGCCTACGCTGCTGTGCACATCAAGGTTGTATAGACACGGGCCCATATTCACAAATCTTTCAGTTCGTAAGTACTCTTTGGAATTGGTCGTCCGCCATTAGCGATGGCGGACGACCAAGTCCAACATCCGGATTAACTATAATTTTCTCTTACGAACAATTCTAGCGTAAAATGTCATGATATGTACAACCGTGCGCGCATGCGCACAGTGAGTGTTCTCTCTCTCACTCCTAGTTTTCTTCTTATCCCCCTTCTTCCTGTGCAAAAGAGAGCAAACCAGAAGCGTGTGTGGTTGTCCATCCCGCCGTTCTTCTTCCGTTTATTTCTGGGTACACTTACCTGGCTATAGGCTCCGTAGAGTTATACGAGTACCTTGTAGCTGTTCTGTGGTTACACTTACGGTTATTAGTGAAACGTCCATAACGGCAGTCATTCAGCCATCGCGCGAGTGATCAGTAGTATACATAGATGTTTATATGATATTTGGCATGTCTGTTGAAAAAGCACATTGAATCACCTTTTTCTCTCTTTTTTTCTTTTTTTGACATTGTTACATTGTGTGTGTGTTTTTTAAATATGTTAAGTGGTTTACTTTTGCAACAAATTATTTTTATCGCGTAAATTTAAGTGCATAAATACAGTGAAGATTACGTGATTTATTCATGAAAGCCTCAAGGTGTTAGAAAAATAAAAATAAAAGGGAAATGTTTCCCAAGGGCGTGCCACCGTGTGTGCGCGTGTGTGTGTGCGCGTGTGTGTGCGTGTGTGTGTGTGTGTGTGTGTGTGTGTGTGTGCGTGCGTGTGCGTGTGCGTGTGCGTGTGCGTGTGCGTGCGTGTGTGTATTTGTAATCCAACTGAAGACATCAAATCGCGCTATATTCTACACTCTTAGACAGAAGGTCACTTCAGTTACTAACCAAGATATAGTAACTACTCGTCACAAAGTTGACTAAGATTCTAGTAAGGGCAGTTAGTAGCGGCGCTTGTAGTTAGATTTACTATACCAAAGGAGATGGTGCGTATACGACTAGCACGAGTAGTCGGTTTACGAACCATAGATAGTAATGGCACCGATACAGTGGCATCTTTGACTACCCAATTAAGTTAGTGGGGCCTTTGTTTATAATTGCTGCGCTTCCATTGCCAAGAAACGTGTATTGTAAATACGTGCGCGAAAAAAAAAAAAAAAAAGAAAATGAACACGACAGCCGTATTGTCACACAGTTTAGTAATTATTATATAGTTTTGATAATATTTATAGAAACACATCGAATAATGACACGTAAGGGTCATGGCGGGAACGTACGTTCCGCGCAACAAACTGCACTGCACAGAAATTAACGACGAAGGGAAACAACGCATCGCACTATACAACGATCGGGATACTACATGCGACAAAGCTTTAAGAACGACCCTGTGAGTATACATGTATATAGCCATCACCTGTATTGGCACAAGTTGTACCAGTGCGCACCTATGTATTTGGATAATTGACCAAAGTTATGAATTTGTACACCGTACAGTATGCACATATGTGTGCCACAACGTAGTACATAACTATTAATCGAACATAATGATATAAACTATAGTTTACTTATTATTCCCATTGGGACAGCCACTACACAGCATAATAGACCACAGGTGACGGTGGTATATTACCTTTGCTATCTTGTCTGTGAAACCTACTAGCAGTTTGGTTAAGTCAGCACTTAGTATATATATGAATTATCTAAGGCTATAAACAGCTAGTAAAGTGGTAGTATTGGGTGGTAAATTTAGTAACACCCCTTACTGCATTCGTTCTTCTTTTTTTCGGCCACGGCGGCCGCATTACGATGGGCCGGAATGCAGAAGCAGTCGTGTACCGTGCATTGGGTTCGCGTTAAAGAACCCGAGGTAGGAAAAATTAATCCGGAGTCCCCCACTACGGCATGCCTCATAATTAAATTTTTTTTCTAGGAGTGCACGGGCGATAAATGGTATGATCGAAACATACACACGTACGCACACGCACAGACACAAACAAGTGCGCGTAGTACATGGCATGCGTGCTCAAATGCTTACGCAGATACGACCGCGCCATCGGTACCATGCTTGATTTAGTCCCGTCTGTTCAGCATCAAAAGAGCATGATGTTTCTCGACGTCGTATGATTTCATAGTTGCGCGGTCCCCTATAGAAGCGATGGCCTGCGTCCGTTTTCGTATTAGAGCTCTGTACACTGAAGAGAGACGTTTTACTGCTGAGAGTTCTGCGCAATTTTCAGCAGCTATACTAACAACGAGCAGCGCTCGCAGCTGCATGCCAGCAGTGTGGCCTGAATTCTTTCACCTCTTTGTTCGTTTCCCTCGCACACGTACCGTAGATAGTTCGGCGCAGCGACTACTCTGCTGCATTTTGGTTTTATTTTTTACAGTGAGTAAAATAAGGGGGGGGGGGGGGGAAGGGGAGAGAGATTTGAGAGTCGCGAGGAGGAAGCATATCGAGGCACGGAGAAGAAAGCGGGCAGAATCGGATCGGTGTCGAATAAAATATTTCTAGTACACTCTAGTATCCAGCGTAGAAAAGACGGCTGTTCAATTTAAAAAAAAAGCAGAAAAAGAAACCGATGTAGGTTCGTGCAGCGCTTCGAAGCTGTCCAGGCACGTATCGATGTCTTGTGTGTTTAGCGCAATGACGGCACATTCGGCGTTTAGACTGATGTCAATTAGGCACCTTGAAATTTTTTTCTCGCAGTGTAGTTGCAGTCTCAGAGCGGTGGGTGCATTAGGCGCTGGTGCATTCCGCTGTAATCGGCAAACGATTGGCTAAAGCGTCACTGCATGGGCGCTGCCATCTTTGAACACGTGACCACGCCTACATTGAGCGCCTTCTGGTTTCCCCTTCCCGATAGCGGCCAACATGCTGAGTAAATGCGTAAAAAGTCTGTTTTCGCTTTCTGAGTGAATTATTGTTCGCCAGTTATGTGACGCTTGCGACCGAAAGCACAAACTTGTAATAGTTTACACAAGGCCTTATTTTAGCCTGATGTCGGTGAGTGAAGTGGGCTCGTGTGTGTCCTCCAATGAAGTGATTTACCTGATTGCGCGTACTTACTTTTCTTCCATATATATTTCACGTAACGGCAGATAGCTCTTACCGCATTAGTACTATGCAATTCGTCGTGACATTCGTTGCGTGCCTCTAATCTGACGATAACATTGTTTTCAGTGTAATGAAAAACGTAGCTGTTGTTTTTACTGCCTCTCGCAACCATCGGTTCTTGCGAGAGACTGATAGTGTTCGGAGATGCATAAGCAGCGCAACAGTCAAAGCTATATATACATGAAGGTCTGTCTCCTTAGCCACACTATTGTATATTAGCTTATTGGGCACCGAGTTAGTCCTTCGGATAAGAAAGGGATAGAAGTAATTAAAATTTGCGCCCAAACTAAGTACCTCGGTGTTTTGCGGTTCAACGAAAGAGCAGTCGGTTAAAGACATTTCGTTATGTTTTACGTTCTCAATACAAAATTTGCAGTGAAACAACACCTTTTTAATACCTCTACTTGTCACAACGTATAGAAGGAAAAAAAAATGTTCACACGGAATACGTTCTCGGTATACGATCACGGCTGCATGTTCAGTCCGCTGCGATTAAGCGCATGCACAAGCCCTGACTAGTCTTTTTCTCCTGTTAACAAAATGTGCATTACCGAACGTGAAATCTTCATTGAGAACCAATACAGTGAGGCGACATCAAAAGTGCACGAAAGGACACTCAAATATTCATCGCTCACTCACGCATGTCGCTGTTCATATTGCCATTCATATCCGAGCTAAACATCATTTTTATTTAAGCTCATTAGCCTAATCTGTGGAAATACTCATTCTTCTATGACAGGCATTATCTGCTAGAAGGTATACTGTCCGCGCAACGGGCCAACTCGCGCTTCCCCATTGTCGGTTATGCAGGATACCCTGATATCGCATAGTGTCGTAGAATCTCTTTTCAGGTGTACCAAGCCACACTTTGCTCCATACGTGCATTATTGTTATCATATCCCCTCAATAAAGTTAGCACAATCCCATTCCTCTTTTGCTGCGATTCAGACATTCGGCTGCACTCAGAAGGCGTCATATGGCGTGGGAAACGGCACTGCGTTTTTTTTTTTTTGCGTTCCGCAATCTAACCACTGCAAAAGGTCTATATTCAACGAGACGGAATATCCAACAAGACGAAATATCCAGCCGTCGATATTCAGGCTCATTTTATATACAAGCTTCGATATATCGCCCTGTCTCTGGCGCACGAACTCACGTCATTTTTTTTTTGAAAATTATGCTTGTTTTACGAATTATGAAATTATTGTTTGTAAAACTTTGGAATCGAAGAAAACGACTTCAACCCAGGACACACTTTGGACTGAAGGGCCAACGTAGAGAAAAGGTTACGAAGACCATATGCCGTCCAATGCGCTGGTGTCCACTAATTAATATGACCAAGCATGGTTCCAAAACGAGCCAACTTTCAACAGTTCAAGCACTTAAAACAGAGCCCTGTTTCCAGTCACTATACGTCTACATACACTTTCCCACACACATGCACAGTGCACTTGCCGTGTGCTTGTTTCGACGACTCGTGCGATAGCTCAGAGCGACCTGCAGGTGAGCAGCTAAAGTGCGATATCCTGGTCATAAAGGCTGTCCCAACACAGGGATCATTGCGTTGTATTTCGACATCACTGATACAAAAATCTGTCACGTACTTAAAGTGTATTATTTGACTTGGTGCACAAGATAAGTGTATATGGATGATAATACGTGCTCTTTCTGCTTTTTTTAAGTAATTATTCCTGCTTGTCATACAGTATGTCTGAACTTTTCCACACGTGCGTCTTGGCTGGTGCCTTTTTTCCCCGGTATATACATGTCTGCTTTTTTCTTCAATAAACTTTAGTTGGGAGTGCGCATCCATTTGCGCCTTTCGTCTTTACTTCCGTGTTGTCTGCGCCAAGTTCACATCATGCAGTCGAGCCAACTCATTCAGCTTTCGATTATGCTTCTCCTTTAGTGTACTACGGAACCACTACGGAACATACTCTGGGCCACGGTTCTCTGGGCTTTAGGTTCCGGGCGCTATGTGGAAGGTTCGAGGAGGCTTTCTTTCTTTTCAATTTCCTAGGATGTCGGATGTTCGCTGGCATAGCGAGTTCCTATCGTTCCTATAGTTGCTATAGAAAGCAAATTTTCATGTAGGTGGCCAAACTATCATCAGTAAATATTTGTTTTGTTTGGTTGTAGACTAGTTAAAAAGAAATGAAGCGTACAAATAATATTAATGATCTCATTGTGCAGTGTTTGAGCTTTTTCCTTCAAAATTAGGGTAATGTTAAGCAAGATGACTAATGCCTTTGGTAGGCAAAAGAAAACTCACTCACTCACAAAATCATACCCAGCCTGGCTCACTCGCGCTCAAACTAACCAAGAATTGCGAGGCTCATTCGGACTTAGGCTCCCAAAATCACACAGGCAGGCTCACTCACTCAGGCAGCTCACTATGGGGTCATGGATTCATACTCACTCGATTTCACTCAGTTCAGTTAAGGTCAATTAAAGTAACCTAAATTTTATTTTTTCAATGTATGGACGTTCGCCTAGACAAAACGCTACTCTTAGCAGCTTGGCAAAGTGAAGTTCAGGAAAATAGCTCTTCTCACGGAATCACCGGTTCACTCAGACTTTTGGCATTGTACGATGGAAGTCAACTCGAAATGCTATGACATTTTACCAAATATGTTGATAGAGAGCAGCGCGAAAATTAAGGCAGGACGAAAGAAAGACTCAACACGACAAGCCTAAATGCTGACTTGCCGCCCGCTTACATCTGGCAGTGCATTATCAGAACTACACATGCCAACCCCAATTCGAGAGAGCGCAGCTACTGTGCTATATAACACGTGCATGCGCCCTACTGCATGACAAAATTGCGGAGGCTTTCTTTGTGAAGAAATAATGAAGCCGATTGTATGAGTCAATTAATAGTTGCCATCGTAAATATAGTGTATTAATTGCCCTTTTGAACCTTTGATAGTCCCAGCAACGCAAAAGAGCTTTTTCTGCTTATGCATGTGCGTATACCACGTGCTCGTCCTCTTTACCGGCATTTGTGAATTGTGCGCGGTAAGATATCATGTGACCACTAAACAAAATTATTTCCTTCAATAAATTTCGTCAAATGATTTGTTTTGTATTTTTCTTTCGTTCTGTCTTAATTTTCGCGACGCTCTCTAAACAGGATTCAGTACCAACTTGCCCACATTTAGGATGCCGAAAGTAACTGGATAAGTAAGCGATTACTTTTCAGGAATCGTTGCAGTTACATTTAGGCGGTAATTGACTTCTGAAATCAATTACATTTGTGAACAAAGTAATCATAATTGTAATCAGAATTGGTTTGTTTTTCTGTAACATGTATACAAGATTCGATAGTAGCGTAGAGGCAACGTGTTCGAAGACAGCGCACACACACACAGCGAGAAATTGTCAACACGAGGCACGCTAGCATCCCAAAACACGCGATCTATTTCGTTCCACTTTCGCACAAAGTCACTAGTAGTGTTTTTACGAACTGCGACGAAGCTCATTGCCCATATTATTTATGCTGTGACGAAGAAGGAACCTGAACGTTTATATGAGCAAGAAACACCTGACAAGACGTTTTTCTGCGATTACGCATTTCACGTGAAGCAGGAATCACCGAACTGAACTGCACTTAGTGTGCGCCCTGCGTTTGCGCAGGAATGTATCTTAGTCCAAAGATCGTGCAGCGTAGCCCAATCTTGTGAGTTGTTCTTGTGGAAGGAACATTTATTTCTCTGCTGTGAGCCATGTAACGCCATGTAAGTGACAGGACGTAAGTGCACCTGCCTTAGAACAAAGCCAGAGAAAAACATGGAAAGCCTATAGAGGCTTAGATAGCGCATACTTCTTTATTAATTTAATTTATTTATTCATACTGCAGGCCAAGATGCTGGCCCATGAAGGAGGGGCAATACAGTGACAAGGTAATGACAATACAAAAAAAAGCAATTTAAATATAAAAACGCATGAAAAGGATGCAGCCTATAGCCATGTTACAAAACATCTAAATTCTGGTCTTGGTACAGTAACTAGAATAAAAAAGAAGGACCACACATATGAAATTACACGTGAATGAAAAAAGCTGTGCCAAACAAAAATATGGCACTAAACATAACAAAATACAAGAAATTTCACATAAGAACGCTGAAATAGTTGCAAACACTGCTTAAGGTTGTGCTAATTTATGGGACAAATGGTTTTCCAACACTTTTGTGAAGTTCCTTGATTGTAATGCATGAACAGGGAGGGAATTTCATTCGTTTATAGCACCGAGTATTTCCGGCCCTCACCGCGTATTTCCGGCCCCAAAATTACTTCCGCCGCATGCAACCAGCACAACACTGGCCTCAAGATCTGCGTAAATTCTAGTGAGAGCTGCCGTGCACTCAGACGTGGATTTGGACACAACTTATTGTTACAGTGAGCCGAAAGAGTTCTTTTCCGATTTACCCATGACGTTATCGGTATTTACTGAGCCATGTTCTGAGCTCACTTTAGGTCCCGTCTCGCTTTACCCCGAGGCATTTTCTATAACAGTCGGGCAAAATATTTCGTGATTATGTGGGAGCCCCACACAAGACCTTGACTCTACCTTAAAACATCCTCATTCTCAACTGAAATATTTTAGATTTTGAATGGTTTTGTGCATCGAAGATGAAAGATCAATTTCCAGTGCAGGATTAATTTGGGAAATATGGAATGGAGTAAGAAACTAGGCGAGTTTCTTACTCCATTGTGAAATTACGCAGCAGCAGCAGACCCTTTTAAAACCAAAGACGCGCATAAAGTAAAGTTTATCTTAAAAAAAAGGGGAGACTCCTCCCATTCCTTCTTGCATGCACGGCTGTACTTCGCCCACTTGCCCATATGCTGAGTTTTGAGAAGGCTAGAAGGTTTTTCTTCTCAGATTTCTGAGCCAGACGGCTACAGCAGCCAGAACACGTTCGTGCCCTCCAACTCACATGTGGCTATAACTCCCACCAGAATGCGCAACGCTTGTTTGAACCAGAATATCTGATGAGGCACGCGCCTTATTGATTGGCTGTTAGCGCTATCACGTAGTGGAAGCCATGATGCAGCGCGCTACCGTGCTTTACGCAGCGCACTGCTCTCTGTTGAGAGAAGCTTTCCCCATCAAAAGCTGCCAGTGTTCTCACTCGAAGACCATGTTCATGCAGTGCTCTCGCGAACATGCAGACCACAACTAGAGCAGAATATTTCGTTTTGATCGACAGTCGAGACTATACTGCGCTTCGCTGAGCATGTACAGCTGCAGCGGAAAAAGATTAGCACAAGTGGCCGATGACCGGAGCAGGTAAACTGCGGTACGCGGCGCTCTTGTTCCCGTGCACACTAGTATCTAAAGGGTCTAAAGTGCCACATGATTCAAGTTTCAAAGAGGGGGTGCCTGGCACACTCGTTTTCGGCGCGCTAGGTAACAACAGCGTTGCGTGCCGCAATTTATCTGATCGGGTGATCGGTCACTTGTGCTAATCTTTTTTCCGCTGCAACTGTACATAAAGACTCTAACGGTCGCATTTCTCGTTTAAAACGACTTGGGAATTTTTTTTCGTAAAGTTACTGAATAAATAGATAACGCGGTTATCTGCGGGAAAACCAAGCAACAGGCTTCGACGAACCCTTGATAAACATTGAAGGACCACGGGCGAAAATGACGCGCCACGACTTGCGTGCGAATACTCCAGCTTTTTTGTGTAAGTCCACATAATACTTTGCTGTATAGCAGCCCGAACGGAACACGTACTCGACTGCTGTCAGCCCCACCGTTTTTCATATACTGAACCACGCGTGAACCGGCAGCAGATGGCGCCGAAACCAAAACAAAAAGAAGAGAGCTTAGCGCTGGAATAACGTATAAACATGGCAGCCATGACTTAACACCATCATCCCATCGCCGACATTGCCTAAAAACACAGCATTCGAAATTACTTACATAATTTTGAAGCAGCAATGAGCTTTGAGTTTTCATAAACCGGCGTTCCCGAAGTGTTGACGTGGTCCTCGTGACTCGTAAGTCCTTCAGACAAAAATAGCCATGTAGCCAACTAAGAATATTCGACGCCAACCTGCATAGATTGGGCTACTAATAGCCCAATCTGGCAACTCTGATAGGCAGCCCGGCCCTCAGCGCGCGAAATTTGAATGGAGCTGTCCGTAAGCGACGGTCAGCTAAAAGCGTCTATAGTATCCGTATAAATTGCTTGCATGTACTGCATAGATGACGAAGCGCGACTTTCACTTTAAGCTGTCGTGTGCTAATGCAAAGGTAGCGATTTTGTCGCTTCACCTTCGTCATCACCACGGATATATTTTTTCCCGTCTTATCCGCGCATTCCGCATTCATAATCGGTTTTTAGCTCGCTCGTCATTTAGAGTGCGGGCGTGCGCGTCTGTGTTTGCATGTGTTTCTTTTTAAACATTTTAGCATTTCATAATATTATTTCTGTCTGCTCATAAAACACTCCAGCTTTTTCACAAGTATTGTGAAAAAGCTGGCGACTAGAGTTGCCATCATTTCCAATATCTTCAACGAACGCGCTTAAAGAACGTATGCAGGTGTGCGTTTCAGTGAAGCAACCATACGTTGAGTAATGTTGAGTAAGAAAAAATGTTAGAAAGCGCTCATATTACGACGTAACCAATGTCTACGTTGCTGTCGAAACTGGTTATTGTGGACCACTTCCACAAAGCTAAATAATTCGCCAAGTTAAGGAAACCCTTCCTGCGGTTCCTCTTATCTGTTTTTATATCTCGGAAAATTAGGGGAGAGGCGGGAGGAACGGGACAGTTTTTACATCTGAATTTTCTTCCCGAATTTATTTGTCAGATAGATACAAGGCTGAACAGCTCTAAATTTACGCCAAACATTTCGCTACAATAACACGAAAACTATTTCTTCAAGGACGTTCTGGACGCTTAGTAGAAAAAAAAATACTAACAACGAATTATGTCCCGTTCCACCCTTTCTATTGGGAGGAGTGGGACATCACGCTGGAGGAAGGAGACATATTACATATATAATCATAAAATTTGTATATGCGACCTTATACACGAGCAGGTCAACACTAATACAAACAAGGACCAAAGTCTTTTGTTGCTCCTTGCCAAGTTGTCGCTCTCGCAGCTCTGGCACGATCTTTTTGCTTGATACTTAACATACGCCGGGACGGGCAGGAAAGAAGAGTGTCCATGTTTCTCCTCATCTTTTAATGATATTCTATATACATGCCATCAGTGCTCTTGACCTTGCCCTTAAAAAGAGATGACTGGTATTTTTCTGAAAAATCGTAAAAACGCAAATCGCAAAAAAATCGCAAAATCGCAAATCGCAAAATCGCAAACGCACAATCGCAAAAAAAAAAAAAAACGTAATGTTTTCTTAACTTTCACGGGATCCCCTGAAATTTGATTGCTGGGTGGCTCTGAAGCTCATTTGCAAGGAGGCACTGTTCATCTCGGTTTTATTTAAACGTCAGAAAATTAACTTGTCACTAGATGTGATAGCTCTATTTTGAACGTCTACATTCCTTTCCCACGCCTTATTTCTTCGCCGCGATTCCTGGGTCATTTCGTTTATCCCGTAATGTTCATGCTTACATGTAGTAATTGCATTCTAAAAGGAATTTAGGAGAAAGTTATAAATATGCAAGAAAACAAATTTAGAAAGTGGTTCTGCGATTAACGTAACGTAGCAGGCGCCCAACTTCTCCCTCCTTTATGCTGTAATATTATTTTCAAGGACGTATGACAGATCGAAATCACTTTCCGTGTGGAAGAGCCGTTGATTAAGCAACAAATCTGCACTGCTGTTTTGGCTTCGGAGGGGTAACAACAAAACTTCTATTTACTTGCATTGTGCAGTAGGAACTGTGATTTTTTGTTGACTCGCACGTCTCCATAGCGAAGTGGCGACAAATTAATGCGGAAAACGTATGTATACGGTGACGCACTTTTTAACGGTTTTCCTGAAATGCGTAGCAAAAATGTTGTTAAAGATATTTGAACTGTCCCACACCTCCGACCGTTCCACTCCTTTCGTCTCTCTCCTACGGTGCCTGAAGTCGACATTCCATCGCACAGACGCAAAAGAACCCGCTCTGTTTAACAACACTGTGACCCACTGTCTCAGTGGTGGCTCAGTGGCTATGACGTTCTGATGCTGACCTGCCAGACACCATGTTTGGTTTCCGCGCAGGCTTGTCCACACAAGACGTTTTGCTCCAAATCAAGGAAGAAGTCCTCAGCAACGTTCCCCGCAGCGGCGAACATGCCCTCCTAGCAATCGACATCAAAGGAGCTTTCGACAACATCAGCCACCAAGGAATCCTAGAAGGGCTCGTCAACACCAACTGCGGCGAGCGAACGTACAAGTACGTTTAGAGCTTCCTAAGCCACCGCACGGAAGAGCTGAAGATTGGGGAGATCCAGACTGCAGTATACCACCCTCCCAACAAGGGCACATCACAAGGAGCAGTCATCTCACCCACGCTCTTCAATGTCGCCATGATCGGCCTCGCAAGAAAACTGCAGGACGTAGAAGGCCTCCGCCACGCCTTCTACGCAGACGACATAACACTCTGGACCACAACAGGGTCCCTAGTTGAAAAGGAAGAACGGCTGCAAACTGCAGCTGACCTCATCCAAGAATACGTCAGCCAACGGGGACTACAATGATCGCCCGAGAAATCTGAACTCATACGAGTCTGGCGAGGCCGGGGTAACCACACAGTCCCCACAGACCCAACACGAAAACTCGAGGTAAACCTCAACGGGGGCCTCATACCAGAAACGTCATTGCTCAGGGTGCTGGGCATGTGGCTGCAGTCTAACCAGCGTGCTACCCACACCCTTACGCTCCTCAAAACCAGTGTCAAGGCGATATCACGCATGGTATTCCATGTAACATCCAAGAATAGAGGCATGAAGGAAGGGAACACCCTCCAACTGGTCAAAAGCCTGGTGGTGAGCAGAATCACATACAGCCTGCCCTACTACCACCTCACACAATCCGAGACGAAACAGGCCGACACGCTCTTAAGGATGGCTTTCAAGACCGCTCTTCGCCTGCCGATGAGTACATCGACTGAGAAATTATTGGCGCTGGGGTTACACAACACCCTCAGTGAACTCACAGAAGCCCTTCACGTCTCACAAGAACAGAGACTTGCGCGGACTCCCACGGGCCGACAGGTCCTACAAACCTTAGGCTTCAAAGCCACAATATACGAACCCAAGAAACCTGCACGATACCTCGTCCCGTCCAGGACAGGTATCACATTGCCCCAATATCATGCAACATGGACCCTAACCTACACTCCGGAAGGAGGAAAGCAAGGGCCCAGTACATAGAGAAAACATTCAGGTTCCATACCACGGCCCGTTTTACGGGCGCCGCTATGCACCGAACGAAGAATAAGGGCGCAGTGGCAGTGGTCTGCGACCACCGAGGACACGTCACCTCCAGTGCATCGACCCGCCGGAAGCCGAAGAGCTGGCCATCGCGTTAGCCATCCGCGAAGGCCAACACGCAAACAAACCACTGACGATCCTCACGGATTCCCAGCAGGCCTGCCGCAACTTCCTACAGGGAAGAATCGCAAGACCTGCGGCACAAGTCCCAGCCCAAATACCCAAGGAGGACACTGACGACAACACCATCCAAACCATCATTTGGATACCGGGCCAGGCTGCCATCACGGGTAACCTGTATGCCGACAGAGCAGCTCGAGAATTTGCACATAATCGAGCACTCATCACGCCGACTGCAGATGACCCTGACCCAGTTGACCCCGAGTATTCAGCAATCCTGAACTACCACAGAGGGAGTCGCTTGCGATATCCCCCACCCCATCGAATACTAAAGACGGAGGATGCCGCTGCCTGGCCCTCCAGACAGGCACTTATACGAATCTACACATATTACATCGCATGCACCCCACAGCCTACAGGGACGAATGCCCGTGGCGTGTGGCCACACCAACCCTATACCACATTACGTGCATGGGAGTGCATGCTACACAACATAGAACACCATGACACGAACACCACGAGGGAGCAATGGGAGGCACTGGCGTCCAGCTCAGCCCTCGACGACCAGCTCAAGCTGATTCAGAGAGCAGAGAAGATGGCAAGAGCCAGCGGAGCCCTGGACTAGGGGCCCCGACCATTAGTGATGCCCCATCGTGGCAAGACAAAACTCTATCTTTGTAATAAAGTCTATCTATCTATCTATCTATCTATCTATCTATCTATCTATCTATCTATCTATCTATCTATCTATCTATCTATCTATCTATCTATCTATCTATCTATCTATCTATCTATCTATCTATCTATCTATCTATCTATCTGATGCTGAGCAGGAGCTCGCGGGTTCGATTCCCGGCTGCCGCATTCCGAAGGGGGTGGAATGCATAAACTCTGCTGTACCGTGCTTTGGGTGCACGTTAAATAAGCCCAAATGGTCAAAATTAATACGGAGCCCATCACAACGGGGTCCCACATAACCTACTATATAGTTGGCTAAACAACAATTTAAATTAATGCTACAGCGCAGGGCGCAAGCGCCTTTCTAGGACAACCTTGACAGGAGCAGTGGCCACACACGCCTGCTCTATATAGTATACTTGCGGTACTATCACATGCCTGCAGTGAGTAGCGGCGCTTTCAGTGACATCTTTAGTTAGCAGCGCGACGATCTATACATGGGAAGGGCAAGGAAAGAGCGCTCTTTCCTATCCCTTCTCTCGCTTCCTATGTAGATCGTCGCGCTGCTAACCAAAGATGAAACTTTACCAACACGCCCGTTCAGCCACCCTTGCTTTCAGTGAGCTGCAAAACGGCAAAGCTTTTGTTCTTTCCTTTTCTTTTTTCCCCCATTTTTGTTGTTTACTGCTGGGCGAATGTGTCTGCGCACCAATCTTTGCCCCTTCTTTTGTATAGTCTTTCCCCAATCGACCAGTGAACTTTAGTGACCTCGGCTTTTTCTTCATCTCCGCTTCCTGTTCTGGTAATTCTGGTTTTTCGGGGCCAACTATTCCACCAAGCACCCGTGCGCTGCGCCATGAGCCGCCCGCCCGTCAACGAAATTCTCGGATCTGCGAGATTAACAGCGACGTTCATTTGAGAGCTCAGCTAGCCTAGCGGCTAGATCACCGCGACTCGTATCGATAGTATCCTCCTCATGTACATTTGCTGGCGAAACAGTGCGTTATGTCCAGTGAAGGATCTCACCTTTTTCCACAAGCAAAGCTGTGAAGCCTTTGGTATGCGTCACGCATTTCCAGATACGCCTTCCAAAGGGTCCCGACATCCGAAGTGCGCAGAAGGCGCGGTATTCGCACAGCGGAGAAACCCGACGGTTTGCTCCGAGCAGCTTGTGCATGGGGGACCTTCAAGAGAGTGTATTACGTTCGAGTCACTCGCGCAAGGAGGTCGGGTGTTAATTTTGGCGTAGGGTGTTTGCTCGGCCGCTAGAAGCCATCCGAGTGGAGGGCGTCGAAGGAGCCGGGTTTAGCGGTTCGCTCGCAGGTCTGGCAACTCTGGCGGCATTGTCTTCCTTCAGCATACGCCGAGGCAGCAAGAGCGGCGCGCAACGGCAAGCGCGTCACTGTCAAAACTGCGTGACGGAGCAAATGCTTGCTTCAGTATTTAGTGGACTTAGCGGTTTCGCCCGCTCGTGCTCCCGTGCGTGCGCCAGCTGAATTAAGTCTGGTAACAGCGATGTTGCTCCGACCTCCCCGCTGCCCCTGGGAACGAAGAAGCGGCGGAGGGACGAATTCTGAGGATAGCACCGGTTTCGAGATATGCACCGTCAAACTTGCGCTAAAATGCACTCTTGTTTCACTTACCTTTTTAAAGAAAACGCTGTTTTATGCGTTGAAGCACAAACGTAACTGGAACGCCAATGCTTTTCGTCGGACACTTTGAAAATTAATATCTCGAAACTGGCATAGCCCTGAGAAATCGTCCTAAGTCGATATGCCTGGCATATTCGCTACAATTCGTACATTGAAATATGTGCCGTAACGTAATTAATTAAAATTAATTAGCGTAATTATATTAATTATGCAATTGCGCATTTTGATTTATCGTAGAAGTAATGGCCGCCTCATCGAGTAATTCAGATCAAGGGTTAGAATTGTGCTATTTGCCACAGGACATTTAAAAAAAATTTGGTGCAGCTAAAAAAAAAAAAAACACCCTGTAGATATACCACACGATTCGTTGCAACTAAGAAAACAAGACAAACACGTCAATGCATCATTTCACACTTCAAGAATATTCGTGCAGCAACAGCACATTCTATTCTTTTCCCGCTAGATCCATACAAGAATGGAATGGTCTCGACCGGCTTATATTACAACAGTGTACAAGAGATGACTTTCTAGATCTGTTACAAAAAGCAGTTTAGTTTATACGTACTGATGATCTTGTAAGCGTATTGTACTCAAGTTTACCCTATCGATATGCTTTGCGTAACCAAGAGATCTGCAGAAGAAGGACCATCCGCATGCGTTCCTGCAAACCTTCTGTTCCCCGAAGGATCAGTTATAGCCCGCAAAGAAACTTCACGCCTCCTTATCGAACTGTTAAGGGAGACTGGTTTGATGGACATGTGGTGAAACACCTCAGTGATATTGTAAGAGACGCTCGGGCGAAGCAGTTGCCAGCCTTGATCGCCAGGCTAAACCAGCCTGTTGCTACAACCCACCGCCACCACCACCACCACTTGTAAATGCTTTTTTTAATGGTGAGCTGCTAATTATTGTATTTGTGCTCACTGTTGTGTTTATTCTCTAATTAATAAAGTTGTTTATGTCTGCATTGTGTAAACTGCTATGCTTACAATGACACTATGCATTGTGCATGCCTTCTATTCCTCCCTTCTTTTTTTTTCCTTTTTTTTACTTTGGCCAACTGTATTCTTGCTTGCGCCAATTACTGTTATTTATGAATATTCTATTTTCAGAACCCCACTCTTGTAATAACCCTGCCAAAGGGTTGACAGTATGAAGCAATAAATAAATAAATAAATGCCATGGCTTCGAGTCCTTAACTGAGGAGTACAACATTCTGCGCAGGCAACGTCCTTAGTTTGCGTAGAGCAGCAACTACTGCCGCGCCCACGACAACCGTTAACGAGACCAGATGGCCTACATCCGGCCAGACCACGTTGCTCTCAGGGAGGGTTTACAGAACGCAGCTGCGCAGAGGTCTGATTCGCTCTGATAGATCCGTCTTTGTACACTTGGCAATGATTCTAGTAAGTCGTGGTCAAGTGCTCCAGAACGAAGGACTTTGCTTCTCCAGATAGAATAGAATTGTTTGAAAGGCAGTCTTAGTACGAGGGTTTAAACTGCAGATATCTTCAAACGTCCAGGACGGTTGTTGTCTCGCACAGGGCGATCCTAATGGGCGAAGCGTGGTTAATTAGAGCTGCATAAAAACTTGAAGGTGGCCTGGCATCTAGACAGTGGCCTGGCAGGAAGGGCCTTTCTGGGCGAAGACTTACAACTGAGCCAAGAGAGCCTGAGACGCCTGAAGCCGGAGGAGCCATCCATAACTTCATACAACACCTTTTTGCTCGAAGCTGGCTGAGAGAATAGCACTTGCATCGTCAGAGGGGGTGCCAAAGTTGTACGCCGACGAAGACCTGATAGACAACCTTAGGCTACAAGGCGTTTATCCCGCATGCAAAGTCACCCGCCGCGAACAAACTTCCGAGTCCGAGTGGGAGTCCCGGCGCACGGACACGGTGGTTCTCACGTTCGCTCCAACCCTTAGGCTCTTTGCCTCGATTCTTACCAAAAATCCGGGTTCCTGCACTTTTCTTCACAAGCATCACTTAAATAATTAAATAATTCTATTTGTTATCAGGCGCTTTCTGTTCAGCGGAACTGCCGTTCCCGATGTCGACACGTATACAGGAAAACGCTGCGTAACGTCTCAAGTCAATTGCAAACTTTCAGACATCCGAAGCAACGTTTGAGTCACTGGAACACATTGATGCTTGGCAAAATGATGCCTACATCTTTGTCATTCAAACGAGGAATTACATAACCTGAAGAACTATTTTGCTTGTCATACACAACAATTATTATTATTATTATTATTATTATTATTATTATTATTATTATTATTATTATTATTATTATTATTATTATTATTATTATTATTATTATTATTATTATTATTATTATTATTATTATTATTATTATTATTATTATTATTATTATTTGGTTTGTACACATATACACACAACGACATAAACGTAATAGGGAGGGAGCAAGCTGACAACTGCCACCGAGAGGGGCACAACGCCTATAGACCTACTCTTTCAGGAGGAGGGAATCGAGGAAATGATACGGTCACCGTTATAAAGCAGCCCTTAAAAGTCTGATATGTCAACGCAGCTGTTTCTTTGCTTTCCGTCTCCTCTCGCCACTGAAAGCTTGCAGATGCATAGGATCGGGTCCGGTGCAGTGCATGCAGCGTCCACTATACCCAACCGCTCAAATACGCATTCGTTCAGCACTTTTTTCCGACGCTTCTTTCGTCGAGGTGGCACATGTTCCGAAAGAAACCCGCCAATGCGCGGTGACTTCCGTTCTCCATGATGAAGTTCTCTGCACTCTGGCGCAGATGTGTACGCGAAAAATTACGCACTGCAACACATGAAACGCATTCCAGTGATGGCGCATGTGAAGCCTTTAATCATTCACGTTATCAAACCAACGACATTGCTTTGCCGACAACGCATGCCCCAGCCACGCTACCGCAAAAACGCTGTTTTCTTTTCCTATAAAACCCGCCGGGGTGGCTCAGTCAGCTAAGGCGTTGCGCTGCTGAGCACGAGATCGCGGGATCGCATCCCGGCCGCGGCGGCCGCATTTCGATGGAGGCGAAATGCAAAAACGCCCGTGTGCTTGCGTTGTAGTGCACGTTAAAGAACCCCAGGTGGTCAAAATTAATCCGGAGCCCTCCACTACGGCGTGCCTCATAATCAGAACTGGTTTTGGCACGTAACACCCCAGAAAGAAGAAGATTTTCCTATACGTCTATACACTACTTTTCAAGAGAAGTCCTATGGTCAACGCCATGTTCGCCGCTGTACAGTGTAAGGCACATGCTGGTAAGACAGAAAAGAGTACATGCACTATGGCTTCTTCACGTGACGGTCACAATAAATTAAAAAAAGAGGGCCGAACGCTAAACACGCCATACCGTCCACTTCCTTCTTTTCTCAATTACAAACACGACGTCAACGCTCTTTCTTGGACCGCTAATATAGCTTTTCGCAGCGTACGAGCAGCTATAGGACATAATGTAAATTATGAGGTTTTACGTGCCAAAACCACGATCTGATTATGAGGCACGCCGTAGTGGGGGACTCCGGAAAATTCTTTAACGTGCACGTTCTTTAACGTGCACGTATAGGACAAAATGTAGCGCAACGACACATCCCCAAGGAAACAAACATCGACACACGTCACATGTATATATCTTTTTTATTATTTGTGGTTGGGTCGTTGCGCTATATATCATGTCATTTAGCAAGTATATCAGCTAGCCCAGCAACATGTCCTCCATGGAGTAGAACACGTAAACCGGCCACTCTGTCGCATATGCATGTATTCCTCAAAGTGCCAAGTATGGAGTTTTTGTTGAATGCGTGAATGCGAGCTTTTACTCAATGCTGACAAAATACTAGTGCGCTCGACGAAGAATTCCCGGCAGCCTCTTGCTCAGATATCTCGGGTATCTAGAGATTGTAACGTCTTCTATATTTTTGTACGTCTCACTGCATTCGAGTTTTTTTTTTTTCCTTCTTCTTTCGCGCTCGCGTTCTAGCTTGATGACAGGACCAATACGACGGTATAACTGCTTAACATTATTTAATTACAAAGAAACAAGCATTCGTCGGCACGTATTCACTGCCTTAGATTTCGGCACGCCAGCACGGAGTCCAAGAAGTGAACTGCAGCTGCTGTTGCTCCCAGTACCTGAAAAATAAGAAGAAACATTCAAGTACAATCTGGAAGGTCCTCGGTCGTACGTGAGAAGAAAAGATAACACGTGTAGCTGTTAGGCTTTCGCGCTTCAGAATAGACGGCCTCATTGAGTAAGTGGAGCCTAGAATTTTGATTAACCTTGATACACAGACTTTATACGTCTTTGCTGGCCCCTGCCGGTAAGGATGAATGTAGGAGTACAGTTCATTGATAGTTAAAACAGTCAACTTCAGGGGTCGAATTCACAAAGATTTTGCTCGTAAGTGTTTTGCCGTTAGGCGCCCGGCTTCGGTAATTATATGCCCAGCATGAAGAGTGGCTACCATCTTCCCTTGCGAACAGTTTCAGCGTAAGAACTTGTTTGCGCGATACCGGCTATGCTTGTTATCATCGAATGCGTCTTGAATTACGCGTATCAGAGAACAGCACTTACTGCCGAAAGTAGCCGACAGAGGCACTTATTTCAGATCCAAGTAACCAGGTATATGACTGAAATGCACTAAGAGCGGTAGCTAACAATCTATTTATGACGTTCATGTCAAATACGATAGCAAATCATAATAAGATTTTACAATCGCTAAATCTGTTCAAGAGAAACAAATAAACAAACAAAAAGGCGATTAACCAGAAAGGAGACGGTTTGTGCATTTTGTGTTTGGTACCGCGTCGCATACCACAAGCGCCAATGGTCTTCCAAAGATTCTTTTTTAAACCCGTAATCATCTTTCATCATACACGGCACCAATATCGGTCGGGCGCAACATTGAATTAAAACTTTACTCATCTGCACAAGAACACCTGGAGAAAGTACACCACTGCACTTGAGTTATGCGGTGTTTCGTTCCAAACAGGCACAATGTTGAATGGCTCGAGTCACGAGACGTAGTGAACATGCGCCACTGCGACAATGAGGCACATCACACCTCTCAGTGGTTGGTACATGCGCATGCATGGCCCAAAGAATGCAAGAACGCTCTCGCGTGGGCTTTGTATATAGGATTAGTTCATATAAAAATGCTAAGTAACGCCGCAACTCGCTGTGCATTGTTGGGGAAACTGGCAGATCATTATTACAAAGCGTTATTTGCTTTTCTCTGCCGGGACACAGTTGAGTACTGATGGAGACAGTGAAAGAAAAGCACAGATATATATTTATCGCAGTATTTTAGTGCACTATAGGCCTTCTTTTGTGTAAGGAAAGCCCGGTAAATGTTGTTAAAGTATTTAGTTACTGTGGTATGCACTGTTATTCCTTTACATTGGTAAACCATTAGAGGGCCCCCAACAGATGCTGCCAAAATTTGTGACATCACAGGAAGAGGTTATGGGAACCTTAAGGGCTGCGTTGCCGTACTCGTCTTTAATTTTTTGCGTACTCCCCGATTTGCCGAGTTGCCGCTCACTGCAACAACGCGCTATCTCTAATTACAGAATTACAATAATTTGACGACTTTCCTCGCTAGTGTACCTTTAACGCGCACCTAATTCTATACGTACATCGGCGTTTTTGCTTTCCACCCCTTTCGGAATACGACCGCCGGCGGGAAAACAAGCCCGTGACCTTGGGCTCAGCAACAGAAGGCTGTACCCACCGAGCCACCGCGGCATGTAATCTTCACGCTGCAGTATGTATGAGTGTACGCGTTTTAATTCTGTTCGCTTTCTGTTTATCCGTAAAAGTGACCTGTCAGAAAACGGCTACCGTATATTCACGCCGTGGCATACTAGGAATACAACTACAATTTATTTTACAGTAGAGTTCTGGTAAACGGAAATCGCTTAAACGGAACTGCCGCTTCAACGGAACGAAAGCGTCTAAATTGGTTGGTTTTGTGTTTGCGTAAAGCAAAAAAACAAAAAAAAAAACAAAAAACAAAAAATTCGATATTCGGAGCCGAAATGTTCGCAACTCTCCGTAAACGGAAACCACAGAAGCAAGCTCGAAGGCAATTTTTTTTTTTTTTTCACAAAGAGGCAATATGTGAAATATACTTTTTACGACACCTGTCTTCTATCCAGAAATCCATACTAAAAAAGCGATGGAAGAACTCAAGCAGAAAAAAAAAATGACTTAATTTTAATGCACAGCACGTACAGACCTGGACAGCTTCGTGGCACCGCCACTTGCCCCATAGACGACCAAAATAAGCGCAACTGAAATTTCGGACGCCTGCAGCGCGCTGTTCGGTAATTTGGACTCCCCTTGCACGACCGCATGACATTCTGCCATTACCGGAATATTAAGAGCAATGTTTTTGCTTTGATACGTCGCCATGAAACCAAAACTAGCGAAGCCTAGTCAATCCAGTAGATCCAGTAGCCGTCGATCGCGCCCAAACCACGCGGGACAAACTAGCTGCTATATTCACTCTTTTATATCTAACAGTGTTAAGAGAGAGAGAGAGAGAGAGAGAGAGGAAAGGCAGGGAGGTTAACCAGAGGCGAGTTTCCGGTTTGCTACGCTGCACTGGGGGGGGGGGGGGGGGGGGAAGGGGGGGATATAGAGGTTGGAAAGAGGGCAAAGAGAGAGAGGGTGCACGCACATATAGTGTTGCACCTCTGCACATTTTTCTCAGTAAACGAAACTCCTGTTAATCAACGTGGTGATTCGGGCGAGTTGGTTACGCATTGCGAAATGGTATTTTTGTCCACGTCTTCTAGCGCAAAAACGATTTAGCGATCCTGTTAATCGGAACATATCTCCGCGGTCCCTTGAGGATCCGCTAAAGATTATTTTTCTCCTTCGATCTATTGTACTGTTGGTATTGTAATATTGCGCGCACGCACGCACACAAACCTGCAAGAGCGAAAAAGTAAGTAGGAGATACGTGGCACAGGCAGCAATGACTCACTTTTCGCTAATTAAGAAGTAATAAAAAAAAGCACACGCACGCCCGAGGTAACCAGGAAGACACGTGTATAATGCATTGGGACCAATATCATGTGTGTCCTTGTGGTACCGTCTGGAAACGATATATGTATCTCTTGCACGAGCGTTTCATTCTCTACTGCTCTCGCATAGCTGATTACGCATGGCAAAACCAGCTGTAATATCTGCATTCTCTTGCATGAATGATGACTGCATCCGCAATTTTCTGAAGTAGACAGGCAGAACAACTGCCGCAAGTCCCCCTATGAAGGCACAGTCCCACCTTTAAGTGACTATCACTAGAGCAAGCTCCCTTACTCAACAAGCTGGCGGCTGTTGCAAGAAGGGCAACTGTTGCTGCAGCATGTTCATTGCTATTTTTTTTTTCACTTTTGTAATTGCTTGATGCCTGGCCAACGAATAATAATAGCATTTTCTTAAAAGCACTGTAAACTAGCATGAATACGCCCGTCAAGTTGCACGAAGTATCGCGTGCACTTTCATTGGGCAGCACAAATCAAGCGTGACCGTCACTCTGATAGCGATATCAACAGTATATACTTATATTAGCAGACCATTGGATAAGCGTTTTTGAAAAGCGACGCTGCAATGCAATACAACGCAATGAGCTAAACCGCGTGAGCCACGTGTTTGGACGGTTGCGTTCGGACGGTTGCGTACGACACACGTTCACAAAACAAGCCGCGGCGAGTTTGCTGTTAAGTGCAGTCTCGATCAGCCGTCCCGGAAGCACTCAGGCTGATTTCAGTCTCTTCGATTTATTTCTGCTCCGCTATAAACGGACATCGATGCTCGTCAAAGAACGCAAGCGGCCGCCACAAATGTTACCAGCTTCACCTTGTACGGGAGCCAATTAAAGCTGCATGTGGGCAGCTCAATTAAGCATCCCATGCGTCATGAGAAGTTTTATCGGGCACATATAAAAGCTTTCCCTGGTGTTTTAACGACCGTCCTGAAACGCCGAACAGATCCAGAACAGACGACGTAGTAGCCTCGATAACAGCGCGCCGCGAGGCACTCTTAATTGGAGGTCATGGTCAGGGTGTGACAAGCGCAAAGGCGAGCAGCGTGCACCTACCCCGGCCGCCATCATGGCGGGGTAGGCCTGGAAGAAGGGGATCAGCAAGTACATTGGCCACAGGAAGAAGTACGTCTGCACCAGCAGGAACGCCGACGATCCGCCCAGGAGCAGGAACGAGACGCCGTTCTGTATCGTCTCCTGAAAAGATAGCCGTATAACAGTGCGCCGGTTATCAGTGTACGCTCAGGACGGCGCCTTCCCGTTCGGGATTAGTACGCCGGATATATGTGAAAAGGAGGCGCCAATTAAAGGCGACAACATCTCCTAAATACCATATAATAATAACAACAACACCCCATCAAACACCCAATAATCTAGACACTTCTTGTAACATTAACTTCTCTCTCGTCACTATGCATATGCCCAGATCCTGTGAGTTTTTTTTATTGATATGATATGAGGAGATGTTGACGCACAAGTAAGGCGCCGGCTACTCCTCAACTCTTGAATACGTCTAACCTACAACATACAGGGTTTAAAATAGCCTTCTCATATAAGCAACGTTTGCACAGCAACACGGTGAGGAAAAAAAAGTGGTACATACAATGTAGAAGTTCAATCACTCCACTGCACTCCACCATCACTGATCCTGTGAGTCATTGATGGTTTCTGCATAAACCGTCCATATAGCGCAAGCCCACCTGAACGAAGAGCTGCGTACGTGGCTCTGCAAAACTCGCACTTCGCAGAGAAACGGTGCGAAACGACACCGAGGGAGTGCACTCTATTCTGGTATTTGTGTACAAGCACATTCGTTCAGTGGTATGGCACTCCACACCGAACCAATGGCTACATGGCAGTGATTGATAGTCTGCTAAGCTGATATCACAAGAGCCTTTCAACCGCGAAGGAAGTGCAGAACAAGCGCCTATATGGCAATAAGATCATAATGTCATAGCTGAAATATCTTAACATTCCATGATTACATACGAATGCGCAGAGTCCCTGTGTTGTAATTTGTACCATATCACCGAAGCAGATGGCCATATTAAATAGTTTTAGAAATAAAATCCCTAAGCTACGGGATGCTGTCGTTCGGGCATACACAATAAGTCAAGTGGAGTTCTGGTTCTGCGCATGCAAGGTGTACCTGATGTTATATTTTGAGGCACATCGGTTAAGTACGCTATTTCTAAAACTCTATATTCTCGTTTCTTCGTTAGTTAGTTACAACCACATGAAGGCAACAGACAGTGAAGCCAGGGAAGGCATATGGGAAATTAACTGTTCAGTTAAACTTAAATATAAAAATAAGAAAAGGGAAAGCAGGCGAAAAGACAACTTTCCGCCGGTGGGAGCCGGACTCATGCCTTCTGCATAACGCGTGCGATGCTGTAATAATTAAGGTGCCGAGGCGGTTGTATGTCTCCCCGTCCGATTTCTTGGGTGTTGTGTGTGTGTGTACTTTATCTAACGATGGGAGTGTTAGCCAGCGCCACTCATTGTCATGGCGGCGGGTGTGAAACATCCTTTCAACCGCATGGCTACCTCATGGCATCAACGCTGTTAAAGTCGAGACCTTCGCTACGAAATGAACGAGAAGAATAAGCAGGACCACGAGGTTAACTTTTTTTGTTAGGTATAACCACGTAAAATTAACATGGCTCCGTGTGGTTGTAAACAAGAAAAAATCGAGCCCTTCGGAACCTCTCATTCTTCTCGCCACTCTCAGTGCCTCCAGTACGCGCGCGAACGAGAGGTGTTATCGTCCAGTTCTTGCGGCTGGCAGACAGCAACATCACTTCTTTTACAAAGAAAGGAACTAAAAAAAAATGAGGAACAAGAATAAATACGGAAAGACTGAGCTTTTTTATTTACTTTATCATAATAAAGTTGGTATTAATAAAATTCTCTATGTTAATCCAGCCTCCCAACGCCTTATGCGCTCACACGTCATCCTAAGAATGTTGCCGACTTCGTAACTATCCTCAACTTATTGTTATCCCAGAACATGTCCGTGACTGAAATCGTAAATTGTGGAATGTTCGCAAGTTAAATAACCTCTAAATGCGTCGAGGAATCGGTCGTAACATCCCGTTTATTGTATTGTTTTACTGATTGTATATAGCGCAGCATGACAGGGCGGGCAGTGTGCGTGGAAAGGACGTGCCACGTGCCGTACCAGCACGGTGCTCCTGGCTACGAGGAATGTGTTCCTGGAGACAAGGTACGCCAGCAGGAAGGTGGCCGAGCCCATGAGCGAGCAGGTGACCGCGGTAAGGTAGAACGGGTAGGCGGGCCCGAGCAGAAGCCAGACGGGCGTCCCGTACCACAGGATCAGGCACAGCGAGATGCTTGACAGCGCCTGCAGAACAGCACGCCCCCAGGAGATCGAATGACCAAAGGCGCGCGAGGAGTCGTTGTTTGTTTACGGCGCTGCTTCCTCGGGCGAACAACACGAAGGACACGTGACTGCGCAGCTATAGCTGTCGTTTGATAAAGTGGAAGCTTGGGCGAGTTGGCGATTCAATATCGACATGTCTGCATACAGCGCGAAATACGAGGACGGAAGACGAGGCGCCTGTGTTGTGTTCTTTCTTACGTCCTCGTCTTTCGCGCTGTGCAGACATGCCGATATAGCTGTCGACTGTTTGTTGTTATTCGCGCGCGTGCGTCAAATAAAATGGAGAAGAAAATAATGAAGAAAACACCAAAACGGCAGAGGAGGAATGGAGAGGAGGAGATGAAGAAGGGACAAGAGGAAGAAAGTACATGCAATGCGACAACGATAGGTGAATATCAGTGCTTCTATCGTCTATAAATTTTCACGCTGTACTTCTCCACTGCCACAGGAGCGGCGCTAGTATGTTCACCTGTGCAATGTGCCAACTATAAAAAAAAATGCTACTGAATGTGAGTGCCCGCAACACAGTCCCCAATGAGCCCAAGCGCCGCAAAAAGCAATGCACATAAAGCAGCGATACGTCCAACGCTCATAACTCAGCTTGTTATAAGTTCGGGAAAAAGAAGCCCGCGAATACACGCCAAGTTCGAGCGGCCAGTCGCGCGGCAATTTTGCGTGTATTCGCGGGCTTCTCTCATGCTTGGAAAACACTTTTATGTAGCACGTATTCGGCCACAGAAAGCTGCATAGGGAGTTTTTCATGTTGCTCTAAAATTGTCTCATTGAAACTTCTAATCTAATTATAATATTTGAGAAGTTCATTAATTGTTTAGACTAATTATGTAATTAGGCAGAATACAAAGATAATCTGAGTATCTCTAAGCGACGGCAAGCAACATTACCTGGGTTCTGTCTAGCTGCCTGGCATTTGCATATTTTTAAAGTTTGGCTCAAGTTACGTGAGACACCTGATATATTCATTGCAGCGAGGATATCTAGGTATACCGCTCGTTGTTTCACTGCGTAATTCCGCTGAGAACACAGCTGGCCACAAGCACATCTGTAGCGGTGGTACAGGTTGGGCTACATACCGGGCGTTTTTTTTTTTTTTTTTTTCCTTTTTTGACCATACAGAAATTTTAAATATCGCCCGTGGCAGACAGCATAATTCTAGTCATTGAACTGGATTACTCAAAGAGGTGGACATTACTTGCACGAGAAAACGACATCGAAATGCATAATCGACTAATTAACACACATTCACCAATTAACTTTTCAATTAATTACTAAATTTACGGCACATATTGAAATTCACGAATTATGGCCGGTGAGTTCGCAAGGCTTCTCCACTTGGAATGAATTTTCAGGATGGAACCAGTTTCGAGATATTCATTCCCAAAGTGTGAGGCGAAATACATGTGCATACAAAAAAAAAAAAAAGTAAGCGGAACGACAATGAATTTTAGCAGCAAGTTTCACGGCGCATATCTCGATACCCTTGCGATTCTTACAAGTCGTTCCAAGTGGGCATGCCTTGCCAACTCACCGGCTACAATTCGTACAAATTGCAATGTGTGCCGTGAAGTAATAATTGAAAAAGCTATTTAGTGAATTTTTTTTGTTCATTAGTAATTGATTATGCATTTCGATTTCTCGTGCGAGTAATGTGCACCGCTTCGAGTAATTCAGCTCGATGAGTATACAAGTGAGGGCGCAATCTGCCACAGGCGATTAAAAAAAAATTCTGCATGGCCTAAAAAAAAAAAAAAAAAAAGAACGCCCAGTGTAAACCGATTTGTTATAACTTATAAGAATGTTGTCCTGTGTATGAGCCATTCGGCAAGACAGCAGCAACCACGGTCACAAAAGTCAGGGAGGGTTCGCCTAGAAACCTTCGCTTTAAAATCGGCAATTTCACCCGTCATGGGCGAAGCACTCCAAGCGGCAGCAAAGTTTAGCGTGGCCCTTAGGCTCCACGGAGAGTGTCCTATAACATGATGCGGGGACGGCATGTCGGCGCTACAAAGCACGCAAGGCGAGCAGAAACAGCGCCCTCGTCGCTGCCAGGCGTCTTATGCAACGCTGCCGTGCTGAGGAGCGTCGCCAGCGGTTATGCGCGCTCCTAAGACTGACGCGTTTGTTTTCGGTTTCGCGATGCTGAAACGGAGTCAGAACTCTTCGCGCCAGCGTGCTTTAAAAAGGGGCTTTCGACCCGTTTTACAAGTCGATTTGTTATGAGCTGGCCATTAGCTACCAACGTCCAATTGGCAGTGGCGGTTTAACGATGATAATTAAAAAAAAGTAATAAACGAAGGTTACTTAACTAGGCTGCTAAATGATCCGCCAGGAAGTTTTGTCCTGCAACAGAGCATTATTGTGTCTCGAATCTCCTATCTTTAATAATTAGAGACAGTCGTCGCTGAAACACAAAGTGAAAATATGAGCGAGAAACGAAGACGAAGACCGAGGTATAATGCAAGTAGACGGGACACATATACACACGCACGCGCATACATCAGGCTACCGCATGGGACTGAAGAAAGCACCGCGTGCTTTCGTAGCGTGCTGTCTCTTATGCATGTCGACGGTTCTGTGCATGCATCGCCTGTCAATTTGCTTTTGAGGCTAAAAGAAAACGCCACTAGCACCCAGCGCCACCGAAGCTTTTCTCTCATCTGGCCTTCCAGGTCATGCGAAATATGGCATTTTGTTGGTCCCTCAAGTAGTCCCTCATTTCCTTGCGGTACACTCGTGCGCAAGCACATTGGGTCGCCACGGCAGCATACGGGAGCAGTATACTTACCGTTTCAAGGATCTTGTAGACGCCTGTTCTCGTGTTGAAAACCGCCAAGTTCAGGCACCCGCAAAACAGCTCGCCACTATCACTGACGCCAATGGCCGTCGGAGTGCGATAGCTCGTAGAGGTCCTCGTTACCACGGGCCGGCCTTTGTCCATGTCTCCCCCTCTTCTCCTCCTGTATCGGTAATATTCTAGCGTGAAAGACTGTCGTGTTAAAGTTGTCCTGTTGGGTGACACACGGCGAAGTTAAACGCCGAGCCTGCCGGTCTTAGAGAGGAGTCGGCCGCAGCAGATGCGAACCACGCGAACAGTGTAAGGAGCCTCATGAGACCGGCGCCCGAGCGCGGACACCGCGGCGGGTGCGTTGCACCGGGGAAGCCCGTGTGGCGCGGCTCGGCGACAGAAAGAGCTACGCGGCGTCACAGTCGGAGCCGGAAGCGCCGGAGAAGGGAACGCCAGCCGCGTGCCGGGTCCTTTTAGCCAAGTTTAGAAATGGGCCCTTCGCAGAAGGCTCTCAAAATAAGCATCCACAGGGAGCCTTCCAGAAGCTCCCGGAAGTCGGGCCGCGAGCACGCACGCACACCTCCCCCTCCTTTTCTTGCGACCCGGGAGCCCAAGTGTTTGCGCCCTGCGCTCCGCCACTTAACTGTTGTCTATCATCGAAAGAATGGAGGTAAGCAAGCAGACAGCGGCGGAGCCACGTGACCAACAGGTCGTTTGCGTGCTGAAGAGCACGGTGCGCTGTCGGTGGAAGAGTCCGTCCGAGCGATGGGCGAAGGGGAATATGTTTACATATTTTTGATAGACTGATCGATCGATTGACTGAGTTCGATCAATTGAACGAGCGAGTTTTACCCCCCAAACCAGGACCTGAGTTGCGAGACGCCTTAGCGGATGACTTAATATTTGAACGCCTATATAGTTTATTTAACTTGCCACATATTCTCAGTACGACAAGCGATTTGCGTTCCATTATCATTAAAATGGCAACCTCATACTTTGCCAGCAGATTCCTTAAATACTACACCTTTTCATTTGTTCTTATATACACGTAGCGCAAAAAAATGGTTAGAAAAAAGTGATTCCCGTTGCAAAAGCATTCAGTGCTTCATAATGAGCTGTTTAGCAACTTGTCACCTCTTATTTTCCTTCCTTTCTTTCTTCCTTCCTTCCTTGGTCAGGTAGATCAGAGTGTGTTCCCAAAAATCTCATATCCGAGGCGGCAGGGACGTTTCATCATGCAACAGCAAGCTCGCACATTTCAAAGCTTCCATTTCATTATTACTGTACTTACCTGATATTACCCATTCCTCATGTGCGGCCCCACTTAATCGGGTGTTTGAGGTAGTGACAACAAACAAACAAACAAACAAACAAACAAACAAACAAACAAACAAACAAACAAATAAATAAATAAATAAATTAATACATTAATTAATTAATACATGTTGAATATCATGCTCCAGCTTCTTCCCGCAAAGAAAAAATTAGAGAAAGGTTGTCAGAGAGAGAGAGGGGAGGAAGGCAGGGAGGTTAACAAGATTTTGTTCGATTTGCTACCCAACACGTGGGAAGGGAGATATACTGTACAGGGCGTTTCTGCTAACTAATGTCAAGCCTTAAAAAATCCACGTATGCGCTACGAGAATGTAACCAGCTTAGTATTGTTCACTGTTCGCTTTAGTAATTCAAACCATTTTTACTATGAGTTTATGTCATTAATTAGCAATAACATTCTGAAGTAATGATTTAAGCGAAAAAAATTCTGTGGACAAGTTCCCGAGCGTAATGAGAAATATCAAAATATTTTTCCCCCTTTTTTTTCGATGAAGACAGCTGCTGTGGTTTTAATTTTTTCCTTGTTGCAAAGCAAGCGCGTGAGATTTGAAAAAGTACCACGTAACTCGGCGATTGCGCAAAACGACATGAATACCCTCAAACATGCTACCAACGAATTATCGACGCTGCATGCAGACCAAACGCATGGATAGGTCGCAAGAAAAATTAGAGGCGACAGCCACACACGTCATATCCGATGCATCGCCATACGCCGCCAAAACCTCATCGACCTTAACGCTTATCGGTCGAATGCAAAATCCATTGACAGAGCTTCCAGAATTGGCATGCGCTATTTATCGTATATACCATGACTTCATTTGCTTCATTCTTTGAAGAGAAATCTCGTCAAAAGTGGAAGCCAAGACCATTGTCTTCGATCCATATCTGTTGCTTAAGGCCTATTCATACGTTCATGCGTGCAGCGTCGGTCATTTTTTGGTAACATATTTGAGGGCACTAATGTCGCTACGCGCAATAGCCTAGCCCCGTGGCACTTTTTCAGAGCTCTCACGCTTTGTTTACAGCCCAAATACAGAACAACACAGAAATGAACAATAAAATATACCTTTAACATACAATAAATTATACCATTAACTACACATTGAATACAAGGCCAGTTGAATTTGTATCCAACATTAAGTACTTAGGCGTTCATTTAGCATCATATGTGTCACGGAATATGCACAATGACGCTGTAATTAGCAGCTCATGTAAGACGCTCGGATTCATTAGGCGCAACTTGCATTTCGCCAATTCTGATACAAAACCTTTAGCCTGCAAAACATTGGTTTGTTCAAAACTGGATTACACATCACTAATCTGGAATCCTCACCAGACGTACCTAATAAATAAACTTGAATCACTTCAGAACAAAAATACCCGTTCTATAGCAAAAAAAAAAAAAAAAAATCCTCTCGAACATCTAGCATAAGTGAAATAAGAATGTCCCTAAAGTTGTCTTCTCTGAAGTCACGCAGACTGCTATCACTTTTGTATATTTCTCACAACGTCTACCATAGCGGCTCCCAATTATCATCTCTTATCAAACCTGCCCATCGAGTGTTTTCGCGTCTGGACCACCAATTCAAAATATAATCTTTCTTTGCCAGAACTAACCTGTTTTTACATTCACCTCTTGTCCTTGCTATTAATGAATGGACTAACCTACCAGGAGACGTTGCCTGTATCGCCGACCATGACGAGTTCACTCACAAATTAAAGAGTCATCTTGGGGTGTGAATGCTTACCTGTACATGTATCATTTTTTACACACATAGTTATATTAATATGTGAAACTCTGCATATTGCTTGTATTTCCTATACTGTTCACAGTGCATTCTTTATTCACATGAATGATCAGCCCAGCTAGCTGATTCAGTGTTCTGTATTCTCTTTCACTTAGAGCATTTTGTCTTTTTAAGTTTGTATACGTTCCTGTTGGAATTTTTTTTCTTTGTGTATACCTTGCCTTATGCATTGATTTCATCGATGAGAACTAGCCCCCCCCCCCCCCCCCTTATGTACTGCCCTCGGGCTCTTAGGGTACATATGAATAAATAAATAAACTTTGAGACAATTTATTTTTTATATAGCGTCAGATCGGGTCGTGTTATGACCAACACGGATTACCATGCGTCTCAAGTCAGCCGGTATGGTTAGACGTTTGAGGTAATATTTCGCGACTATTTTTTTACTTTTATTTTTACTTATTTCTCTCTCTCTCTCTCTCTCTCCTTTCGCGTCCCTTTACCGCTCCTCCGGTACAGGGTAGCCAACCGGAGATGACCTCTGGTTAACCTCCTTGTCTTTCCTTTACCTTTTTTGTCTCTCTCTCCCTCTTAAATATTCTTAAATATATTTCTTTCTTTTTTGTACCGCTGCAAGTTGCTTCTTAGTGAATGCATCAAGTGGCAGCCATCACAAAACAACCATGCCATGCCACGATGCTGTACATGAGACGTAACAAAGTTGTTTCATTTCGAGAACCTCCACAATCTCAGGTCACTTCCGTTACAAGCTATAAAGCTTCATTTTATTTTCGTCATGCTAAGGGGTGCACGATGCAAGTATGATAGACAATTTTGAAAGAAGAATCGATCGATTTATTTCAATGGTATAGCTGATTGTTTGGCTAACAGAACGTTTTCATTGCCTCAAAGCAACGAAATACTCCGGCGGTGGCTGCGTGTGGCGCGGCTGAGCGCGGCCGCGCGGGCCTTATATCTTGAAAGCGATCTGCGATGCGTACAGAGTCTAGGTACACCGAGGGCTGATAGCTTCGTGTGCGCGGTGTTCTCGCTCCTTAGTTCGCTTTGAAGCGAGAGGCAGCACGAAGGTCGATTCGCTCGCTGCTGCTGCCGCTCTTCCTCACGCCAGTGTTTTGACAGTGTCCGCGTTCTTCGGGTGAGATGTGTTTATGGTTGTCTGTACGCTCGAGACACCATGCTTGTTAATTTAGTTAGTAAGCGAACGCTTACGCGTTTGTGCGGCCGATAAAACTACTATTCTTATTTCGTGTAGCCGTATACAAATTTGCGATCCGGCGATGGTGTTGCGCTGCTAAGCAGGAGGTCGCGGGGTCAAATCCCGGCCACGGCGGCCGCATTTCGATGGGGGCGAAATGCAGAAACACCTGTGTCCCGTGCATTGGGGGCGCGTTAAAAAACTCTCGTTGGTCGAAATTAATCCGGAGTCCCCCTCTGTGGCATGCGCCTCATAATCAAATCGTGGTTTTGGCACGTAAAACCCCAGAATTTAATTTCATTTACTAATTTGCTATGGCAATACATGCTTCGCCTTTCGGCCGAAACTGCGACTTTTTGCATATAACAGATAACCGATGAAATTAGATAATCCTGGGAAAATGTGATCGATGATTGTTTTTTTTTTTAATTCGTCTGCGAGAAGTGTCAAATTTTTTGTGTGATTTTTTTTTCTCAATTTTGCCGTGAAAGTTAAGAATACCGGTACGTAAGACAGACTACATGCACGTTGCTGTGCGTTTGGTATGTAGCAAAGTATGCACAGAAAAAATTGTGAAAGAAAAGCGCACTAAAAAGGCATTACCAAAACTGCCAAAAGAGGTAAATGTTTTTGCTACTCGTTCAAAAACTCAGTTTGCCATTTTTTGTTTGTGTTATGGACTTGCGCAGACAATTGAGTCTATTTTATTTTCACTAAGAAAGATGTTTAAAGTAAGTATAAGCAGTGTGAAACCATAAAATATATATTTTTTTAGACTCTCGGAAAGTCGGAACATCGTGCAATTGCGTAAGCCTCATTTCTCACCTTGTCTTAGTTAAATATTTTTTTACATGTTGAAACAAAGGCGTGCGCTGAAAAAATTAAGCTCGGTTCCGATGTGTGCATGGATTTCGCTATAACAAATAAAAATTGCGTTGAAATAAATCGATATATAGCAGAAAGTGACACGCCGAAGCTACACGATCGAAATGTTAATTGCTCTGTCGTTAGTAAATTGGTTTCATCGCGAAGCTCGCTCGCAGATGAGTATATACCGTGAGCGGCTGGATTAACGGGCGATCGAAGTAGAGCACCAAACTGAGGTCCGTCCGTAACAGGCCACCAAAATATAAGGGAACAGTGCCGCGTTGGACTCAACTGCCACAGAAGTTTTTCCGAGAACGAATTTTATTTTATTTGTATCTTTGTTAGAACAAAATCCCCCGCACTGTGGGAATCGATGTAAGCGAAGCTTTCTGTGGTGTTTGCTTTGATTGACCATAATTAGCGGTGATGCTGGCGGTCAATGTTTAATTTCTTCAGCGTCTAGTCCAATACGAGAGTGGTGAGTTGATGTTAAACGTTACCTTGCGTGCAACACTGCTGTTTGTCTGCGTAATACACAGAACACACAGGGAGACGTGTTTGCTTGAGGCGTTGTTCATAACCTCTAAGATGTTTGAGCATTGCCATTGCCTCACATGGCACATCGTACCATGGCAGAAGAGTTAAACTTTAACTGAATTATGGGGCTGCACGTGCCAAAACCACAGTCGGATTATGAAGCACTCCACAGTGGCGGCTCCGGATTAATTTTGACACCCTGGTGTTCTTTACCATACACCTAAATCCAAGTGGACTAGCGTTTTTGTATTTCGTTGCCGTCGAAATGCGGCTGCCGCGCTCGGGATTGAACCTGCGACCTCGAGCAATGCCATAGCCGCGAAGCTACCGCGGCGGGCACAGAGGTGTTGATTTGACGTGCGACCGCTTCCGTAATGTCGCCTAGACCCTACGGTGCTTTAATGCGACGTTGCGTCTGCACGCCCTGCGTCAGTTATCCGCTTGACAAATTTACATGGTGTTTATTTTTCAGAAATAGCAGAAGAGTACCGTATCGTACCTTCAGTTTGCCCGCAACCGCTGTTTCCTTGCCTTCTCACGTCATCTTTTCCATCTCCCGCCCTCTCTCCCTGTATGGGAACTGCGAGAGGGGCAAGGCTCTTATTCACTCGTTTCGCGACTGCGATCGGTTCTACCCATTCTCTGCCTCCTCTCTGCAGTGCTGTCTACATCCCCTCTGGACTTGCACGTTAGTAGAAAGGTAAGTGCTGCATTTTCTGCAATGCTTTTGTGGGGAGTCACGGATAAATACAGCTGTCAAGAGGCTAATAAAACGACGCCCAGGGATCTCCAGAGGGCATTGTGCACATGCGGCGGCGGCGGCGACGACGACGCAGCAGCAGCAGTGGGAAAGTCGAAGGAAGAGGCAAAGAAAGCATCGTTTTCAAGAGTAGTCGGAACCCCTTTCTAACTATTATTATCAAATCGCACCCCTCTACAACTTCTCCATTTAAGATTTCGTGTTAAACGCAATACTGAATTTAAAAGTTGTTCTATTAACTATGGTTAATTAATTATCTAAACTCACAGTAAGATATACTCTGAGTTGATCAAGAGGACATTGAACAAGGTAGCGTCTTCGTTGCGCACACTTGGATTTTTTAAGGTTTGGCAAAGTTAGCTGAAACACCCTGATATGTATCTGATGTAATCGGCGCGCGGCAATAAAACTAAATCGCCCGTGGCAGATAGCGCAATTCTGCCTTATAAACTAAAGAGGTGGACATTACTTGCATACGGCATACGGCAGCAGTGGCGGCTTCCTAGGCACAAGCTGAACCATTTCTTCTGTGTTTTGCAGTTTCACCGGGCAGCTAGATATACTGCAGATCATCATACACGTGCCCTTGTCATCGACCGCCCGAAAGGAGGCAAGCACAATCTTCGAAAACAGCTGGAGGCAACTGGTTCCGGGACCACGTGATTTCCGAGACTACGTGGCTATCTGGACATATAAAGCCTGCCACCTTACCGAGGATCGCATACGGCAGCAGTGGCGGCTTCCTGGGCACAAGCTGAACCATTTCTTCTGTGTTTTGCAGGTTAGTGGTGCACTCATCGCATTTCAGAATACAAATTGTAGTTTTAGATAGCTGCCCCTGCTGCCCGATCTTGAGTGTACGTGGTCTTTGTGTTACAACTAGTGTGTAATATGAACAAGGAAGTTTCAAGAATGCTACATGATTTCAAAGATGAAATGTGAAATGAGTGGAAACAAATGAAAGAAGCGCTAGAGCGAAGCATTCGATCCGAAGAGAGAAACTTGCGCACTCAAATTGATGAAATGAAGAAAAGCATGGATTTCTTCAGCAAGAGCCTTGATGATACAAATGAAAAATTGGTGGCAACGTTAAGTGAAAATAATGAGCTGAAAAAAGAAAACGAACTACTACAACACAAAGTTTCTACGCTGGAGAAGAACTTGGCAGATTGACAATCGAGCCTCTTGCAGTCCGAGCAGTACTCGCGTAATCGAAATCTTGAAATTTGAATTTGAATTTGCCTTTATTTCCATAAACATACAATTTATGGGGGATTTAAAGAAAAAGTTGCACACAGTAACTTGAAGGGCCTTAAAACCCAGTCTGAGGGCAGCAGCGGCAGGCACAGGCGCTAATTCAGGACTGACAACACAAACATACATTTGAATACAATACAATGTTGGCTTAAACTTATGCCACTAAAAATCAATATAAGAAATTAAAACACTACAAACGTAAAATAGCAGTTTTATACATGAGCGAACAAAAGCGGTGAAAAAAAAAATTGATCATGCTCAAATATCACTGAAAAACTCATACAAACGCGAAACAGGACAAGAAGTGACATCAATGTTATTGCGCATGAGTGTGTTTAACAAGTGTGGTAAGCGATGATGTAACATTTGAAAAGCATAATTGGTGCGAAGACGTGGCACATGCTAGTGTTCAGGTGACCGTGTGCTGTATTCTGTTCTATTTCTAATTAACTGCGTTAAGGACGTAATGTATGACTGATTTTGTTTCACGTCTTTTCGATAGGCTAGCGACAGTCTAAAGTCTAACAGAGAGTGCAGCGTGAGTAATTTAAGTTGTTTGAAGAGAGGTGCAGTATGAGCATCTGCTGGAGCATTGAAAATAGAACGAATTACCTTTTTTTGAAGCAGGAACAATCGGTTTATGTTGGTAGCAGACGTTGTACTCCACACCAGACAGCAGTAGTGTATGTGACTCAGAAAAAGAGCATTATATAAGAGAAGTTTGACTTTGCGTGGTAGCGGTTTTAAACTGAACAGTATTCCAGCTACTTGGGCAAGTTTACCTGCAAGGAAGTCTATGTGATCATTCCATGACATATGGCTATCAAAAAACACACCAAGCGTTTTCGGAGACCGGACAAGCTCAATTCTTGAAGAGCCTATAAAAATGTCTGACTCTAAGTCAGACAAAAGGAATAGACGAGAAACCAAACGAAAATCTGGTTGAAGTGCTAAAGAAAATTGGTGAGGTGGTTGGCGAGCTTATAGCACGCGGGCACATCGAATTTTGCCACAGAGTTCGTACAAAAAGGAAAATCAGACAAATATAATTGTTCAATTTCAACGCCGTGACAAACGAGACGAAGTGATTCAGAAGTCACGCAAGAAAAGGCTAACAAATGCATCCCTCGGCTTGCCCACTGAATCTCCTGTGTTTGTATGAACACCTTTGTCCCGAAGTGAAGAAAATTTTAGGGATGGAAATAGCACGCAAACGTGAACACAGCTGGAAATTTGTCTGGACGAAGAATGGCATTATTCATGCACGTCGCACAGAGACTCCACCTGTTGTTCGTATTAGGCGTGAAAGCGACCTAAGCAAAATCACAAGCGTTTAACAAACAGAAACTTTGACACATTCGTACCTGAAGTAGAGATGGCGCCTTCAGGCTGTGTGATTCCTGAGAAAATCATTACGAGACACAAAATTAACAGTGAAGCAAAGCTGCTAACATTCATGCACCTAAACGCAAGGTCACTGTTGAACAAAAAGGATGAAGTCACTATGCTAATCGAATCATGTAACTTAACATTTGACGTATTGATGTTTACCGAAACTTGGTACAATGATGACTCAGAACATTATGTACTTCAAGGATACGAGCATTTCTTCGTGAACCGCAAGGGAAGCAGAGGTGGCAGCGTTGCAATTCTAACTTCTCTAACAGGATATGATATTCTTAGGGAATATAGCACAGCTACAAAAAATTACGAAGTTTTATGCATAAAGAAAGAAAAGGCAGTATTTGCGGTTTTGTATCGACCCCCTAATGCCAGCCACTCTGCTTTTTTTTTAGTTTTTAGATATCCTTCTGTCATACGTAAATGAAAATGGCTATCTGCTTACACTGGGCGGGGACTTCAACATTGACATGACTAATTAAGCACCTACTGTGCAGTTTGTATCTATCCTAGAGTGCAATGACTTCTGCAGCATCATCAGATAACCGACGCGTGTAACCGTCACTACGTCATCATTACTAGACACTTTCATAATAAACTCGACTATCGATAGCACGACATTGGGAGTCATAAGCTGTGATATCAGCGATCATATGCCTATATATCTTTTTCTAGAACGTAAAGGCGCCGTTAAAAGTGCCTGTACTGAAAAGACAACGTACCGGAAGATATCGGCTCAAACGCTAGATAAATTCAGAGAAGCCGTGCGCGAAATAGACTGAAGCGATATTTTGCCATTGAAGATGCCAATGAGTCATATGATGAGTTTATGAGCAAACTCAAAACGATGTATTACAAATCATTTCCGCTTGAAAATTATCGGAGTCGAAGAAAGTCGCGCAAGCCGTGGATTTCGAAGGAACTCGTCAGGCAAATCAACCAAAAAAATAAGCTTTATCAGTCTTTTATCAAGCCGAAGGACTTGTCAAAGTGGAAAGAATATAAACAGTTTAGGAATAAATTGAACAAAGAAAAAGAAAAGGCGAAAAATGACTACTACAGCCGTATATTTAACAATGAATGTATGCGCAGAAGTGACAAAGTATGGGAAAAAATAAACGAAACACTAAATCGGAAGCCAGTCGATACACGACCAGATACGTTGAACATTGATGGAACTTTTGTAGGTGGTACAGAACGTGCGAACCATTTTAACAATTTCTTTGTCAAAGTAGGGCGCGTAGATCATGCCATTCAAGATACAATGCATACAACTTCATTAAGAGAATCTTTATTCCTAAAGCCTACTAGCATCCATGAGGTGATTGCAACATTTTCATCCTTGAAAAACAGCCACAGCCGAGACGTAGATGATTTATAAATTAGGCCAATTAAGTACGTCATAGACTTACTTGCACCTGCAGTAATGCACATATTTAATATTTCCCTGTCAACTGGAGTTTACCCGCGCAATATGCAGGTAGCAAGAGTTATAGTTATTCATAAAGGAGGTGACAAAAATAATATTGGCAATTATCGACCGGTTTCCATGGATACTTCCTGTGCTATCAAAGGGACCTGAAAAAATTGGTAACTTTCGTAGTGATAATTCTTCGCAAAAACATATCTTGCTAACCGACTGTCAACACGGGTTTAAAAAAAAGCGGTCTACGGAAACCGCCTTAAGTATACAGAAGGACCTTATTCTAGAGAACATCGACTTTAGGGTTATACTTAGATTTCAGCAAAGCATTTGATAGAGTGAACCATAAATTGCTGCTGATAAAGCTGGAAAAGTACGGCTTCCGAGGAATAACACTTGCGCTTTTCGCCCCGTGCTGGTTCAGTCGCGCTTCAAGGGCAAGTAGCAAAAAGACATTACAGGCTACGTCGAGCAACAATGTTTTTTTTTATTTCGTTCATTTTGCTGCCGTTTGTTAATTCGCACTTTCGGATAATTCGACCGAACCTTGCGGTCTCGCAAGGGTCGAATTAACGGTAGTTCACTGTATTTACATTTTCCCCAGTAATCCGCGGCACATGTATACTGCTACTGCGCTATTGAGGCCGGTCACTGTTCAACATATCCATTTAGTATCCGTCACTGAAATGTGCAATGAAATACATTGGCGTAAGTTTCTACGCGGTTTTGTACCGCGAAAAGGGTTTTTGGGGAAAATATAATTCTAGCATGACCTAGATGGGAACAGCAGCGCTGGTAGTACCATCTTGTAATGCAGTATTAAAAGCACGCACACAAAAAAAAAAAAAAACGTATATTGCAATGAACTATTCATTTTTAGCAGCTGACTTGAACGTATCCATTGTTCTTTTTTTTTTTTTTCTTTTTATTGCACTAACAATTCTGCGAACACTCGACGGCGCGTTTTCAACGTCGCCGTCGTCGCTGCCGTGTCACCCCGGGTGAGAGGCGCATGCGCAGCCCGCCGAGCGCGCGCGACCCGCGCGCCACGTGTTGGAGGTCCCATGATGTGCTGCGGGTGCGAGGGCAAGCATGTGAGGGCGAGCCGCTGTTTACTTTGCAATGAGAATTGCAATGAAAATTGCAAGTGCATAGGAATTGCGTTGGGGTTTGATGCGCAGTCTTCCAGCGTGCCCAGTGTTGGAGGTCACGTGATCTGGTGAGTTTTACATTGAAATGGTGAAAGGAGTGGCACCACGGAACTGAGCACTAGGACAAGCGCACGCGCTCCCCGTTGCCGACGCTGCTCATACGCCAGCGTTGGAGGGCGAATGAATGCTCGCGGTTATCGAGTGAATTTTGTTCATACGCGTCTTCGGGCGCCTGACACCACGCGTGTTAGTAAGTGAATATTTACTGCAATTTATACTGCCTTTAAAACTACAAGTCTTTCCGTAATCGTCTATAATACTTTGCTATCAGTATCAATGCTACGATTTTTTTTTTCAAGAGTCGTCCAACACAATGACGCATCACGGTTGTCCAGAGCAACATGTCTTCACCAGTGCTGCTGCTCCCGGATACGTCTTCCAATGTTATTCTAGTTTACGTTCCCCGATTCCAGCATATAAAGTAGTCTAGTAGTCGAGTAGACATTATTTTGATTAACATATGACCTGTATTCTATATTTTTTTTCTCTCCCTAGTGTATCCACGCTTTCCTAAAGCTCTAATACGTGGAACATCAATGTGGATGGGTATCTCTAATGTGGGCGTCAACTGACATTTTTCTCAGGACTTTAGCAAATCTACTGATTGCATCATCTCGAAGCTCGAGCTCTTCTCGGGATATCTGGGAAATGTGCAGGGGCAGAGCTAAATGATTTCAATTCCACAACTGCATGAAGTGGCGTAAAATAATAAAATTAGTGGGGCTGTGTTAATTACATAGTGATTTGCTGTGCAATTCCGCTCCTTCAAGTATAGTAAGTGGAGGAAATTGTTAACACGAAAGTCTTTTATGCCGGGGTCCGCCATCAACTTCCTGTAACGAATGCGACGTCAACGCGAACGCGTAAAATATGATCTCTCTTGACAGGGATGGCGCCGCCATCTATACGGTTTTTCAATTGGGGCGGGTCGGTGTTGGCAACCTGTGGCGGACATGTTGTTTTGGTGGCGTCTGCCTAATCTGTTGTTTATTATTCAGTCACTGATGCCAAATCGCCATGGCAAGTAACACGATTGAGCAGCACGTTAAAATGATAAAACTTCATTATCAAACTGACTGGTCGTTAGTGCGACCGTTGCGCGCGTTGCGCCCATTTTACGGCAGACGCGGTGGCCCTTCAAAGTCGACTCTCCAACGTTTGGTGGCCAAATTCGAGACGACCGGTTAGGTAAACAATCGGCCAACACCCGTACGTCGACGGAACGCCATATCGGCCGATAACATCGCCGCGGTCCATGAAAGTGTACAGGAGAACATGAGGCAGTCAATTCCTCGCCGTGCACAAGAACTCGGCCTTTCGCAGAATTCAACTTGGCAAATTTTGCGTCGGGATTTCGGCCTACACCCGTACAAGATCCAACTGATCCAGGATGTCAAAGTTAATGACCCTAAACAACGCCGTTTGTTCGCTGACTCGGCTTCGGAGCGTGTGGAAGAGGACCCGAATTCTGGCCGAAAAATCATCTTTAGCGACTAGGCGCATTTTTTGGTGAATGACTATGTTAACAAGCCCAATTGTCGTATATGGGACTACGCCAACTCACACGAGGTTCACCAGGTGGCAATGCATCTACAAAAAGTTACTGCTTGGTGAGGATTATGGGCCGGCGGCGTCATTGTTCTTTTTTTTTTTTTTTTTTTTGAAAACGTTGCTGGTGAGGCTATCACTGTCAACGGCGAGCGCTACAGAACGATGATAACCGATTTCTTTTGGCCCAAATTGAACGATATGAACGTAGACGACAAGTGGTTCCAGCACGACGGCGCTAAGGCCAACACAGCGGACGCCAAGATGGACATTCTGCATGAACGATTTGAGGGTATGGTTATCTCTCGCAGAGGTGACGGGAATTGCATGTCACCAAGATCGTGCGATTTGACCCCGTTAGGCTTTTTCTTCTGGGATTTCCTGGAGTCTCAGGTCTATGTCAATAAGCCGCAATCGACCGATGCCCTTAAAGTGAACATAACCCAGGCCATAGCTCAAGTTCAGCCGGATCTATGCGGCAGAGTCATTGAAAATTGGACCACTCAGATCCATGCCACCGTGAGAAGCCGCGGCGGACATTTGAACGATGTTATATTCCATACATAATGACGTACATGGGCCTTTCAAATAAAAAGAGAATTTCGTTAATACCTCACACACAGCTTGTTTTATTCTATTTCAACATCGACCCGCCCTTATTGAAAAACCCTTTAGGAGCGGTGAAGCGAAGTACCCAGGGGCTCCGGAACCGGGAGGGGGGGGGGGGGGGGCAGTGGGGGCAGCCGTCCCCACAGGTTCTAAACCAGCGGGGGCATGCCCCCACACCCAAAGCTGTACTACACGTAGTTCTATCTTCACCTCCGCGTTTAGCAATGGAATGCAGTTTTTACCATAGCAAACATGAGGAGACGGAGACATGGAGACGTACATACATGGAGACGCAGCTTTTGGCACCTAACCATGGCATATAAATTTTAAAATTTGGTTGTCAAGTTCATAACATAAATGTAGACAATAAAAACCACATTGAAGAGCGAATATAATCCAAAATTGTGTTCGGGTCTCAGGAGTGTATATACATATATATATTGAGAGAGAGAGAGCGAGGTGGAACTACACGATGCGACATGAGCCCACAGACGTCGCCCCCACATCAGATATACTTCCGGAGCCCCTGGAAGTACTGCATGCGCCGACACTGAGCGCTTCGGTAGTCTCAGCGCAGCGGAAGCTCCACCGCGGTGTAGCCTGGTACAGGCGGTGTAGGCCTTCTGTTGAGGTGACCACGCAGTTTCCGCACATGGTTTGTCTTTTGCGTCCGATTAGCCTGTGACGCCTCGTCGCCTACGGAGTGCAGCTTCAACATGCATCAGCAGTGCTTACACGCCACCTACCGATTTACTTGCGATGGCACCAACTAAGAAAACTGCTGCGCTAAGCGGCTCAGAAAGGCAACGACGTCGACGGGCGAATCTCGCTTTGGTCGGGCGAGAGACACGCTAGCGTGAAGCAGAACGCCTTCGCGCGTTCGCGGCGCACGCGGCGAACTCGGCCACACGCATTCCTGAAGCTGAGCGCGTCGCAGCTCAACTGGCTACCCAAGACACTACGGAATCGGACCAAAATGCTTGTACCTTCGCCGAAGCGACTCGGCAGCAGGACGCAGCTCGCCCACAGGGCGCCGCGCGCCAAGCAAACCTGCAACACGGTAGCCGACCCGCAAATCGTGCGCCTTTCGCTGCAGCAGACCACGAGTTCACGAAGCAAACATGCAACAGCTTCTGTGAAGACGCGTTTCACTTTCGTGTTCCACCGATTCCTATGAAAGAGTGATATCAACCATATCTTTTTTTTCTACGTTTGCCTAATGGCATAATTAGTGAATATGAATTAACCAACTTCGCAGGTTTTAACTTTATCTGGAAAAAATTCCAATGAGAAAATTGTAGAGCGTTCTAAAAAGAAACATCTCATTTCGCAGTTTCTGACTTCCAACTTGTCACGTATTACTTTTTCTGCAGATCATGCATAAGCATGCAGAGGCTAAATGCACTGTTTGTTCATATGCAGCATGTTTGAGAGCACTGCAATCGCAGCGCACAAGCGGGTATGTTACGTGCTTTTACTGCGATAGCAATTATATGGGCACTCCAGGTGCACTTCTGCCATCGCCGTGAGGTTCCGTATAAAGTCCAGGGGCAATAAGATCGTCTCCGTGCGCCGTATATGCTGTATGTGCGAGTGAAAGCGTGCGAGGGTGAGCCGGGATGGCGGCTCAATCTCTCGCATGCATGGGAGGAAAGCGAGGGGGAAGCGCACGTGCCGTCTTCCGTCGCGCGCAAGACTCCGGGGGCAGGGGAAGAGGGGGCGTTCTACTCCGGCGGCGTGGCCGCACGCACCCAGCCCGGGCCGCCCTATAGCTATCTTGAAAGCCATCTGTGACGGGGACAGAGTCCGCCGTGCGCTGTGTTTCCGCGGCTTAGTTCGCGTTGATGCGAGACGCAGCACGAAGGTCGATTCGCTGGCTGCTGTTGCCGCAGTCGCTCACTCCAGCGTTTTGAAAGCGAGTTTCCGCGGTCATCGAATGAGATGTGTTCATGTTTGCTTGTGCGCGCGTGACACCATGCTTGTTAATTTAGTTAGTATGCCTATGTTTACAAGTTTATACGGCCGATAAAACGACTATGCTTACTTCGTACAGCTGTCTACTAATTTGCTATCGCAATCGATGCTTCGCTTTTCGGGCGAAACTGCAACTTTTTTTCATATTTCGCGGGCTTTCTTTAGGAGGCAGAAAGAATAATTACGTAACAAGTAGGAGGTTAGTTGCTAAATAAAGTTTCCTAACACGCTCAATAGTATTACGTAAATTACTGCCCTAACGTTAATAGTTGTAAAGTTGGTTAATTATTCTTGATTAATTATGCAATTAGGCACAATACAAATATAGTCTGACTTGCTCTATACAATAGCCAACAACATGCATTTGGTAGCGTCCTCCTAAACTGCTTCGGCATGATTTGAAACCTCGGCTAAAGCTAGCTGGAACATCGTGTACGCAGAGGATATATTTACAACACCAGACACACCGTCGTCGTCCATGCAAGCACGGACCACCGAATCATCAGCGTGTCACGAATTACAACCACCTGTGGCATTAGCAGTATTAGTAAATAACGCTTTTGCAACAGCAAAACGGCCGCTCTCAGCATGAATGATGATTTAGAAGCCAAAAAAAAAAAAAAACGCAAAAAAATGACAGACGGGTGCCACCCAACGAGCTCGCTAAGCCGTCACTGATTTTGACATATCGTACACTCGATTCTAGCGATTGTTTATCCGTAAAGAAAGACTACACTGCATTCTGAAGGAATCACATATTCAACTTGTCAACTTTTGAGATCTTCGCCTCCACTAAAGCGGCCCTAAACCAATAAAGCCAGTGACGTCACACTCACAACCGGCAATCAAGTTTCAGCGCGAAGTTCGAGACAGGGAAGTTCGGCTTTTCCCTTTTCTGCGGTAATAACCAACCTTTTCCCGCCAAATAAATGAATATAAGACCCTCAAAAGACACTGAGCAAGTTTAAACTGACTTAGCGATGCTCTTTAGTGTCAAATGAAAAAAAAAAATAATTTCATTTCATCTGTATTCGTAAGTGCACCCTTCCACAATACAATAGGGTGCCTCCATCGAGCCTAGAGAACGAGGATTCCTATGAAAGTTCCTCGCAAGCAACCGCATGTTATTTAGCTTATTCTAAATGTTATAGTCAGAACTTTTACATGTGGCAAGGACAACACTATAGGTTTCGGAATTTTAGGCCCGTGACGCCAAGCTACGAAGAATTTTTATTTTTTGGCAGCTCCTGTGTTCCGCAAACTACTGTCGTTGAGCGAACTTCATCAATTTGAAGTATTAAAAGACTGTAATGGTAATGTTTCACATTTTCTTAAGAGCCCAGGTTTCTGATAATGTTAAGTTCCTTGTTTTTTTTTTTTTTTTTATCGGTAATTATTCATGGTGTTACAGCAAAGCAAGCAATTGAAGCGCGAGTGGCTCCGTCGGATTTAATCGTATCAAAAACAAGGGAGAAATATTTGTTAGCATGTCATGAATTCTTGTCATGGCACCTGTTGTTGATTGCTTAGCAGGCTACGTGTAAATGATTATCGGCAAGGGGAAAAAAAGGTGGAAACTTGACGCTGTCGGGCGGATTTTGAACATATATGTATGCAGTTTCCGGGAAGAAACCTCGGAAGTTGGTGCTTGTGCAGTATATTTTTGGTGCCTTCGTATCCTCGTCCTTTCGTTTTTCTTTGGTAACGTAAATGTTAACCAAATAGACTGTATGCTTGCCCAGAATATTCGAAGATTTAAAAAAAATGACAAAGCAGCAGCACAGTGAGCAGAAACTCTAGCTTATGTGTCTGTCTCAACAGGCATGTCTCAACTGACCAGGGCCGAGATAATGTAGCGATTCTGTTCCGGTTGCTTGCCTTTCCACGCTTTGTCAGTGTTCCTGGCAGCGCTCTGCCTACGCAATCACTATGATCGGATGGTCGTGGGCGGTACATGGTAAGAAAGGTGCAGAATCGAGCGAGATGAATCGTTACATTAAACTGGCCCAAATGTATGGTTGGGGCTTTGTGTACTCCTAGAGAGCCGCAGACAAAGTGCCACCTAAAGTGCGGATAATGTCGGTAGTGCATATATATTATAATAAAGGGTGGGAATGAAGCAGTTAATTGTGCAATAAAATGTGCACTCCATAACAAAGACATGCAACTGATTAACAACCATGCCTCTAACTCTTTCTGTAGCACTAGAAATGGGCTAATTTTCGGTGCTTTTATTTTTAACATTTTATTTCAAGATTTGTAGGCCTGATAATTGATGCTTTGAATTAACGTAAAGCAGTATAAATTTCTCAGACAGTTTTTGAGAATTCATATGTGAAACTTCAAAGCACCTCAAGGAGCATGCAAGTAATAATTTGCTATTTATAGTATTACTTAGAGTAAAAAAATATCACCCACGATTACGATACTCCCTAATGCGAAATTTGAGCGGAGCTCTATACGTGTTTTCATTTCACGATATATTGGCTGGCGCGGACCATCTGTCTTGTGCAGCACGTTGCAAACGGAGCGAAGTGTGGCGCGACTGCCTCGCTAATCGAGAGGCAGCGCGTGGATGACCCTTGGGCGCGATTTACAGCAGCCGCCGCAGACAAACCTCCGCTCATGCAGCGCTTTGTTCCCATATATGGTATCGTTGAACGCGCTCGCCGCATGCCATCGGTGAACAGACGGCACGCTACTCTGGCGCCATCTCGTAGCGGTCGTCGCCCGTCTTGCGCGGCACTACGCTTTTATGCTCACGCTTTCGCCATACCCTCCTCGTCGCGCTCTTCGCTACCGCCGTCTTTCATTGCCCGCTGCGCTCCACGTTCGCTCTTTCATTCTTCACTGTGCTCGTTTGATCGGTTACTCCGCGGGACAACGCCGACGCTCAACGCAGGAACGGGTGCCTAAGGGCTGCGCTCTAAAAATCTGAAATATACAATATGCACTTGGCTTTTCCCAATTTTTGTAAGTCAAAGAACGCAAAAAATTATGCAAATTTGTTGCCCATGCTATGCGAGAATACAGTAGCTTTGCAAATGTGAAAACAGGCAAGTCCTTAATATGCAGGGAGAAATTGTTTTTACTCATTGCAGCAGGCACCTGGTTCTTACTGCATTTTTTCTGCTCGCATAGCAATGGTTATCAGGTCAGATAGCAAGCAGAAGCCTCCTCACACTTCATTGTTGCATTCGTCAGCATTTCTGTGCAAGCAACCTGGTCTAGTGCATGCTCAACTGGCACTGGAGCCTGCACATGCTTTGTTCAGTTCCTGTACAATACTGTTCAATAATGTGGAGTGCTGCACAATAATGTACAGTAATGAATAAGAGCACTTGCACAGGCGGCATTCACAATGTAAGATATTAGACTGCTAGTCAAGCTTCAGTCGTAGGTCGGTCTGAAGTTGACTGCGTGCTCTCGTGCGAGTGAAAACCCCACACGACGGGGAAATAATCCAAAATGAAGAAAGTAAAGGTTCTGATGACACAGCCAGATATTTCGAGTCCGAAGACTGAAAGTGGCAAAGCAGGAAGGCATCCGACAAACTTTGGCTTCCATGATAGATGGGTAGCACAGAGGTCTTTTGTACCTTTACCTGTAGCAACCAGAGAGCTTTGCTTCATAGCATGCAAGAGTGCTTGTCAGAGATAACGAGCACTTGCAGACAATGCTTGTTATTGTGTCAGAAATTTGTCACCCCACCCCCTTCATTTGCGAAAATCCACAACACTGATGAGTGGGACTTCCTCAAATAATAATGGAGTCCAAGACTTGTAAATAACATACCAAAGGCATTATCTTTATTAGAACACTAAAAAGAGCAATAAAAACCACAGCTCAGTGTTCACAAGATAAGGAAAGTTTTTTTTTCATGGTCTGTGTAGCTATCATACTAAAAACCTCCAATACACCTAATTTCAGTAATAAAAACACTAAGTGATTAGGGAAGTTTACAAAATAATTCATAGAGTATACTGAATTTTGCCTAGTTATTTTTAAGGACAATGATAGAATCGCCTTTCTAGTCTACTCAAGCTTAACAGTCACACCTTTGTAAATTGCGAAAAGTAGTACCGCAAGTACCACAAGTAGTACCGTTACTACTTTGTGAAAAGTAGTAACGCATGAGTTCGGCAAGGTACTGCAATCAGGGTCAGGACAATGTAAAACTATTCCAATCTTTTTATTCGAAATCTGCCATTAGCCCGGGCTTCGTGATAGATCAAAATGGCATATTTGGAATAAAAACAGATTACAATAGTCTTACATTATTCTGGCCCAGGTGAACGGATGAGCTACACCATTTGTGTAAGAGGAGGAAAGAATAAATATAACTTCATTTTTAACAAAGTTCCTCCACCAATTTATCTACAGATGTATGATGTGGCTAAACCTTGCTTTTTGTCTCAGAGATAAAAAATGGAAGCAGGTACAGCACCAAAGTAAATATGCTTTGAAAGCAAGCTTGATTAATATATGGTATCACACATACACATGCACCACACACAAAAAAGAAAAAGAGCAAGAAGCAAACAGCTGATGAATTGTTTCCAAAGATCACAGGGCAACTTACTGTCAAATGACTGCAAAAGGAAAACAGTGTAAAAGAAGCAACACACAAGTGGCATCTCATATTTTCAACCAAATATCATTGAATATTCATAAATTAGGCATGTACTCACATTAATAAGCAATATCTGTAAATCTGCCTCAGCAATATAAACCAAGTGAGCAGAACATTGTACCAGCTGGTAATGATTTAAAGTCAAGCCCACTTACAACAATCCACTTACAAAATTCCTATTACCTACAAAACTGGGAAACTATCACAATGTGCGCACATGTTATGACACTGTTCTCTATTAAACAAAAAACATACTAGCCCTTTCACTTTTCCAGCACAGTAACATTCTCCTCTATGCACCTGATTCTGCATGTTAATGCTTCTTGTATTTTGTTCACATGCTTGCTATCACACCTTGCATGACACAAGGCCAGCCTTGCTTCTAGCCGCATTTTTCACAGAATTTATAAAAACTTACTATAAAACTTGCGGTCATGTGGTTAGCAACTTATCGTGTACGTGACTTTCATCTTTTGTGATCACCTTAGCACTATCTCACTCTCAATGCCTTGAAATGCTAGACTATTTTAACTGAAGTTTGCACCAAAGTGCTTCAGTTTTATAGACCCCCAATGCTTCAGTGTGCTTCGGGCAGAACTCATATGGCAGATTCTATGCCAAGTCCACAAATCACTGCAAGAAGGAATTAACAAGGATATACATCACTCCAGGCACATAAACCACGATTGGTCCAAAAAGTACTGTTTGTTTAGATTTCTATTAGTGCCACTGGATTTGACGAGCCTAGTGTGATCTAAATGACAATGTGCTTTCTTTTTTTTTTCTTCTCATTATTATTATATCATCAACAAATAATAAACATACATATACAAACAAACAAATATCATAAACAAATCATAAACAAGTCAGACAGGTGGGCCTGTCTCAAAGGGGAGGATATAGGTATGTACATCCCTGAAGCAAATGGTCAGCAGCACATCCATCATAGATGAACTCTTGTGTGCCCCTTACAAAATGAAAACTGCAGTTTTGGGCTGTTAATTTGGAAACACTAAAGGGCATTGTTGATTTGCACTTTCAAAATTTTTTTACTACATTTTTTTACTTCATTTTAGAAAGTACACTCACTGCAAATGTTCTGCTATATCAAATGAATCCAGTGTGATATTCAGGCTCATTATAAGTGGGCTCGACTGCGTAATGTTGAGCAGCATGAACAAAGACTCGTAAAGGGACAGGACAAGCGCTGACTTATACTAAATTTATTTGCAGCAAGTGTGTGTGTACATGGTGGAAACTGTAGCTGTAGGCCACTTTTACATGATGTGCCTGTGCTTTCCCAACATTGTGCTCATTGCAATCATGAGATAACAAAAGCACTTCACAGAAGGAAAAGCGGGACCACGTGCATTAGTTAATTCTCAGTTTGAAATGGTGCTCCTTGACAGGAATGCAGGACTCATCAGATTAAAGGGACAATAAAGGCAAACATTAAGTGGTTACATTGATATATTACTCTTCTAAAATGAGAAATGTGCCATTATCGCCAATGCCAGAGCTTCCTTAGATGACAGAAACAGGCAAACATCAGAAAGGAATGGCGTCACCCCTTCAGTAATGCAGAACTAGTTGCTGCTGATGTATACCATCCAGACAACAATTTGAAAAGAGTAGCCAGGCACTCATGATAAAAAGAAAATCGGAGTATTCTGAACATCAACATCTCATCAACCATTTCACTGGTAATGCTTAGCTGGTCCATTTGCTCTCATGATTCATGCATCCCCCCCCCCCCTTTTTTTTTTCAAAGTGATGCAGTTGCATTAATTTCTGTTTGTTATCCCAACTAGTACCGGTAAACTGCATAGTCTGTTTCACTACGCTTCATTTGATCTGTCCAACACGCTGTTGAATTTCTTTTATGTGTTTCAAACTTGCCTATTCATGTGACATACATATGACTAGTTTTGTACTTCGACATTTTTTTTTGCTGTTGTTGTTCATTTTGTTCTGCATTGTTCTTACTGGCTTTGATGTTAACCCAATTTGTTCTTACTTTGTTCTTACTTTGTATTGCCCCCCCCCCCCCTTACACACAATGCCTTTGCGAGGCCTGTAAGGTACTTGTAAATAAATAAAATAAATAAAATAAAAGGCAATCTGGTTTTGGTCAATTTTACAGACTTTTTCTACAGAAGAACACATCAGTGCTACTTCCTCATACAGCTCTGTGAGTGCTATTTGCAGGAATGTGGCGAACTCTTTGTGCTACTATGTCACTTACTGATAGCAGAAGCGCCTGGCATCAAAGGTTGGCAAACAATCTCGCAAGGCTCCATTCAATTAAAACTCCAATCAGATTTAACAGCCTTGCTCAACCTCACTACTGGGACTGAGGACAGGCCTTCCAGGGCCATCTCATTTTTTGAATTCGAGGCAGGCTACATAGTATCAAGTGTGCCCAGTTCTTTGTGTTTCCTGTATATAAATCTACGTAAATACGTTCGGATGCCGCAGAGACAGGAAGCTTAAAGTCCTTATACAGACAAATAAATTCAATGTTTTATGAAAAAGTTTGCTCAGTAAGAGGTGTTGGCTGCAAAATATGCCATGTCAAGGCATATTGTGGCTTAACCCTTTCAGATGCCACTTGCCATTTGTAGAGAAATAACTTTTTTTTTCGAATTAGCCACCTAAGTCGATTTCAGTGAAACTAAATAGGTCAGTTGCAAACGAGAAACAACAATTGTTTGTTTTACAGTTATGTACACAATTGTGTACAAAGCTTCATGCAGGTCACAAAATTCAGCAATCTGTCTCAGGCGTGGAAACAGTAGAAGTAATTCTGATCTTTTGTCAGACAAAGTGGCACATCCTCAATACGCCTCTACAGCCCTCTAACTTACGGTTTTCTGGCAGAATCGCAAGCTTCTGGCTGTGGTCTTGTTCTTCCCTTCTTCAGAAGTCATGCTCACACTCGCATGTTTTGTTCAAACGCTATAGGTACTTGTCGCTTCAAAAATAACTTTCAAGATGAACTCAGGCAGCTATGCCAAGCCAAGAAGTGTGTGGTGTGGGGTGATATCCACATTCAAGAAGCTTTCGTGCTGTCCACCCAGCACAGTGTTGGTAGTTGTGGTAAGGGGGGTTTTGAAGCAACATCATTCTCCTTGTCACTTAAATCGACGAAGTTGCTGGATCCATTTTTTTCCTGGAGCTTGCTGAGATCCTTCTCATAAAACGAGGACGAAGGCAGCACAACAACCGCTGTAGAGATATACCAGCAGTTCTTTAGTTGGCCGATTGTTGCCATGCTCCGTGCTGAGTGCCGCTTTGCATGAGCATTCCGAGTCATCCACCAAGACACTTTATGCACGTTTGTGACCATGCTCAAATTTCGGCAGTGAGAGGGCACCCAGTGTGTGTGGGTGTTGTAATTTCGTCTTAAGACACTCTCTTGATCGCTGTATCAGCGGGTATTTTTTCAGCTGATACCGTAGCTGTAGACAATGCTGAAATTTTGTAAAAATTTTGAAAATACCTTATCTGGCGGCACCATACCGTATGCTGCCATGCAGAATATTTCACAGATTTGTTTAATCCACCTTCGTTATATGGTGCAGTAAACTATTGCAAGACTAAGAGTGTAGAATACAGCTGGAACCGTGAAAGTGGCAAAATCTGTAACGCGCTTGGAGGAAAAGCTTGTGAGCTCACAATGTACACAATTGTGTACATAGCATCGGAAAGGGATAACTAATGAACACCTAAATGTAGACATGTTTTTAAAGATGTAACATCGGAGGAAAGTCTACAAGAAACTGCTGATGAATGAGGTGTAGATATGCACCTAAGCAGCTGCAGAAATATTTTACCTCAAAACTCAAACTTATTTAAATTCAAACCTCACTCAAACTCAAGCTCACACACGAGGTTGAAGTAAAAATTGTCAACCTCGCAAAATTTCTAGCTGTCACCAACTGCACCTCAACTTTGCCTTCACTTCGTGAGGTTGAAGTCATAATACCATTGAGGTCAACCTCATGAGGTCAGAAATTTGATGAACCACGTTTTCCTGGCACACACTGACTTCTGCGCCAACCCATGGTAATGTAAGTTAATTTGAGCCATAGACATGCTCACCTTCAAACGTGAATTTCCGGACAACCAAGTCACCAACTGGTACAGGTCACATTCTAGCTAAAGATTTTCAGTGGCATAGTCTACCCTCTAGCTAGACATCATATATACCTTAACAGCAAATTTCAATGGTGAATTTGGATAACTTTTAGAGCATCAGTTGACGCTCTTTTTGGAGCAAGACTGCTTCAGTGGCAGATTGAGATTGCCAGCTATGGGTTTCAATGGCAGATTGAGAACATTCAGCAGAGAACATTCTGCAAAGCCGCCGAGACTGCTCAGCCATAATAGGTGGAGCGGACGAGGACTAGCTCTGGTAATGACACAATGGTGCAACTAAGCTTTCCTCTGCATAAAAGGCAGTTGCTGTACCTTTTTCTCGTTTCAATTATACAACCCCTTACTACTACTACTACTAGTAATTCTGTTCTAATCATGAATTTGGAGCCATTATTCTACACTTAAGAGAGGAGCTAACCTGCCAAGTTGGGCACCTGCTTTGAACAGGCTACTAGGAACTTGACATTAGTGTCCATTTCAGCACTGCCTTCCTTATGATTTAGATTTTGCAGTAGTGGCATGGACTGGTGCTTTTTCTTTTCTCTTCCTGCCTTTTTTTGCTTTCAGTCTCAATCATTTTACAGTGGGCTTAATAATATTATGCTTTTTCAGAGTGCTTATTTTTTCCATGTAATAAATAGAGTTAGTAAAGGAGTACATTTATCTAGGTCAATTACTCACAGGGGACCCTGATCATGAGAAAGAAATTTACAGAAGAATAAAATTGGGTTGGAGTGCATACGGCAGGCATTGCCAAATCCTGACTGGGAGCTTACCACTGTCGTTGAAAAGAAAAGTGTACAATCATTGCATTCTACCGGTGCTAACACATGGGGCAGAAACTTGGAGGTTAACAAAGAAGCTCGTGAACAAGTTAAGGACCGTACAAAGAGCAATGGAACGAGAAATGTTAGGCGTAACGTTAAGAGACAGGAAGAGAGCGGTGTGAATCGGAGAACAAACGGCGATAGCCAATATTCTAGTTGACATTAAGTGGACGAAATGGAGCTGGGCAGGCCATGTAATGCGTAGGATGGATAAGCGGTGGACCATTAGAGTTACAGAATGAATACCAAGAGAAGGGAAGCGCAGTCGAGGACGGCAGAAAACTAGGTGGGGTGATGAAGTTAGGAAATTTACAGGCGCAAGTTGGAATCAGCTAGCGCAAGACAGGGGAAATCGGAGATCACAGGGAGAGGCTTTCGTCCTGCAGTGGACATAAATAGGCTGATAATGAAATTTACATTTTAGCCAGCGTTCATCCTGTCTGCCTTCTTTTTTCAAAATGTTTGTTGATGCTGCTTACTATCATGAGATGAGGTGCCCTGAATCTTGAGAAGAATGTACTCAAATGGCTGCAATGAGTATGGCTGGATTAAACTTAGAGTATAAATATGAACAGTTCCTGAATGTAGAAGTAAAACAGTAAATAACATAACGAAAAAAATTAAGACTAGTTACTTGTGCTTCTAGTGGTCTGCCTTTCATGTATAAAACATAAGTAGTCATCTGAGAATACGTCTGAGATGCTGCTTTCATACACACCACTAAAATTTCTGTGTGAAAAATGGCACTAAATGTTTGCCAAGCATGCTCAACATCACAAAAACTGATGCATAGCGTTATCCTGCAGGTGCACTTGCTGGCTGGCACCAGAGTTAAAAACCAGGAGTCCGTCCAGTCTGCACAGCTTCTTTCTGCCTTTGGCACAGGGGCAAGTTGGACTCATGATCAGTTCTCTCACATACGGCCATGAAAACGCATGCCAACTCCAAACGTGTTGCTGCTGTGGGATTCAGTAGTTAGTATCTGCTGGCCTTGCAAGTCCAGTAGGCGGCTAACACACTGCACAGGTACAGCAGAGAGTTCACTATGCCCAGAACCTGAAAGACAGCAGCATTACACATCAGTATCACACTAATATGTTTCAAAGTCTCTAAAATCCCTGCCGAGCATATCATTGCAGCTTCCTCGCACAGCCTGGCCACATGAAATGTGCAGCACAGCCCATGACTCCAACAAAGATTAATGGTCAAGCTAGTATGTATAACATCGCCAATCTTACAATATGTACACCTCCTTTAGTACACTTCACTTTTATCACGATGTCCTCCACTGTTTTATTGTGCTAGGAGAAAATCTGAGCATATCTTAAAGGAATCAATTGTATGTTATTTTTCCAGTTCACTTTCACGCACGATGCTAAATGTTCTCTGAGCATATCTTAAAGGAATCAATTGTACGTTGTCATTTTTCCAGTTCACTTTCACGCACGATGCTAAATGTTCTCACTACGAGGGGTGGATTAAATGTTGTGCATCTAAACATGAAGGAATCGCTGCAGAATGGTGAATTATTGTCCTCAACAAGATTTAGACTCTTTGATACTTCCTGCCAGGTTTCAACTGTCTGTGAAGTACTTCTCCATGACAGGGGCTGTCAATGTTAATCAAGATGGTGAGCTTCAGGAGTGATGACCATGTCACAGATCACGTGATTTGGTAGCGGTTCTTGAAAGGCCTAAGTGAGATTCAAGTAAAATTCAGCTCACTTCACATAAAATTCACTTGAAATGTCTATGTGAGATTTACGGAGACAAAAAACAGCAGGACTCTACTTTTCAATGCACAATGGTGAAGAGCTGGGTTGCTAGGGTGCACCGTTCTGACCTAGAAGCCACACAACAGCTGAAACAATGAAAACATAACTTTTCAATTCCAAGAAGTTGTAAATGCAAGCATCTGCAGGAAAAGCCATGGCATCTAGAACCTTCTTGGATGCTCCTGGTGGTCAAATACCCCCAGAGAGGCCTGACAAACAATGCCAAGTACTACTCAAGCCTTCTCAGCTTGAATGTGGAATTGTTATCCTCCAGGACAATGCACTCTGCCACACAGCATGCTGTCTCATGCAGGCAATCAAAGCATGTAGCTTTGAAGTATTACTGCACCTGGCTTAATCACGTGATCTCTCACTCTCAGGCTATCATGTTTACAGCAATCAATAAAAGCAGCCTTAAAGGAATGCATTTCCCAGCGGACGATGCAGTCAAGTCCACTGTTGATGTGTGGTGTAACAAGATGGATGAATAATTTCTTTGGAGGAATTGGCGAAACTTCGGCAGAGGTGGGAAAAGTGCACGAAGGACAAGGTTGAAAGGATTATGAAGTTTCAGCAGTCTTGGACAACTGCATCTCAAATAAGTGCAGATAAAGGATTATGAAGTTTCAGCAGTCTTGGACAACTGCATCTCAAATAATTGCAGATCCTTTCATCCGACCGGCGAACAATGTTAGACCACGGACTAAAAGGATGAACGTATGCTTTAATCCCACCATCTGTATTACTGCAAAGCATTTTAAAGGGGCCCTGAACCACATTTTTATCGAAGTGGAGAAAGGCATTTGAAGTGAAAATAGGCTATTTCAGAAATACTTTGGCACAAAAAGTACTTCAATGCGTTCATCAGAAGTGAAGATATTGGCAATCAAACATGGCCTCTGGTGTGCTCCCATTTCTTCTTCAATGCCTAGCACTGTGAAGGCTACAGCGTAATGGGGCATGGCCACAATGCTCCACCTTCTAATGTCCCCGTGGCACGCAGTTCATATTTCATTTTCGATGTTAACATAGACGCCACGACTTCCAATTTTGGTGTCTACGATGCGCTAAACGTAAGCCAAATGCGGTCATCCTCAGCAAGCCGCTGTGTGCTTAGCTAGTGGACTCGTGGTGGCACCCTGCGGCGGACGCGGTATCTACGCTGCGTAGCCGACCGCAATTACCAATAGCAGCCGCGTATGGGAATCCGCTTTATTACGACATAAAGCATTCAGAAGAGAGTGAGCAGCAGGCTTCTGTTTGAAAAGAGAGCGTTTGAGAGAAAGGTGACTTCGCACTCTGCTTGCGAGCTTCACACACCTCGTATGACAGCAAAACTTAGCTGAGATGTTCACAGCAGCGTTTGCTACCTGCGGACTATGTTATTTCACCAAGCCCAAGGGGTGGTTCAGGGCCCCTTAAGCTACTGTACAACAATTATACATAGAGTGGTGTACAAGTCAACAAGAACTTAATGCAGTGGGTCAGACCTACCAACGCACCAGCTTATAATTTGAAATTTTTTCATGATATCTAAGACCATAAAGCTACCAGTAGTGTTTTGGCACATGCAGGGATTGAAGCGCTCAAGGGTGTTGGAGCAGCTCTGGGAGCTGCAAATTTAGCACATTGGAGCAGGTTTGGAGCAGGAATTGTTAGTTTTGGAGCAGAAGTTACATGTTTTGGAGCATGCTGGGTAGGGCTCAACATGAGTGAAATACAGACAAATCAAGAAAAGATGTTCCTTACTTGACTTAGCCAATCACTATTAGGTTATGGCGAATCAGTTCTGCGGAAGGCCCGCAAGGTGGAGGAAAGTTCACTGATGGAAAAAAAATGTCATACGCCCAACAAATGAAACCCATATGGGTTCCTCGGAAACCACTAGTTACATACCGGACGCGCCAACTAAATGTGGCCAAGAAAAAAATATAACCAAGGGATTTACAGGAACAGCACCAATTGTATCTTGATAGGCTTTTGTTAGTGCTAGTCAAGTTTTTTTTTTTTTTTCGCTGTGCACAAGCAACTAATATTTAAGTTTAGTTAGCTAACATTAATTACCTCACTTATTGGGTAAGGATATTGGATAATGCAAATCCCAGATTGCTTTACATCCAGTTATCGCTAATGTTTCAACATCCTCCACAACTTTTTCATTGACATCTCGTCGATTAGGTAAGTTAATAAAGTTAGCTAATTAGACGTATTCGTGCACAATGAACAAGAAATACTGACTGTGACAATCCTGAACAACACCAGTGAACATACAGTGTACGCCATTCACATAATGCCCTCAGTTATTTTTTAATCCTTGGTTACACTCAGTTGGCATAGCAGAGTACCACAGAATAAATACTAAGTTATTTTGTTGGTTATTGCATGTTTGCCAGTATTCCACATAACTTAGTGAGTAGAAAGAAAAAAATCTCTGACATTTATGAAAAGAATAAAGGGAATAAAGTGCTCAGTAGCTTTCCGATCAGCGTCGCCAATGAATATTTTGCGCAAGCTCAATTATTAGGGCTGCCCCATAAAGTCAATATAAAACGGTGGCCGGTATTTTGAATGCCAAGCAATCGTTTAAAATTTTCGTACCCAATCTGTGCAAGCCGCATCATGAACATGATTGCTGTGAACACAATTTCTGTCCGCGTATTCTCCGATCCTTTACGGCCGCCATTTGGTGGCTGCGGTAGACTATAACTGAAACTTTACATCCTCTGTTTGAGTTTTGCGGCTGCAAAAGTCTGATTTTGTATGGTGTGGTTGTGCACAATATAGAGTACCCGGAGTGCAAATTTGAGTGACGATTATGGCTGCTATTGGATATTTCTGGTCAAGAAGTTTCACGAAAACAAGCAGCTCGTTTGTCAGCGTGCCGCACTACCATCCCGGTAACCGGACGTGTTGCACATGCAAAATAAATTTTAATGTTACACGCATGGTATTCGCCATTAATCGACACAGATTTACCAATAGGACATACAAGCAAGCCCTAAAATGTATAACGACAGACCATACGACTTATTCATTAGGCTGAAAGCGTGACTTTCTTTCCCGACTGCCTCATTATTACAGCAGCAGTTCAAGTCATCCTTATCTGGTCCGAATATTACACAAACGCATAAGATTTATATAGAACATTCGTAATGCATTGTATAGCACAAGGAATTTTCGTTTTCATACGACCAAGTTACGATGCGCCACCAAACACACCCACACTCCAAAGATGCCGACGCTGAAACGGATTGCATTAGCTTAGCTTCTAGGGCTAAATGCTAGCCAACATGGCTAACATCACGGACATCCCGCAAAATTTAGCAACTTCATTCGAAGTAAGTGTTTTGGTACAAGATGGCGCAGCTCGGTTGTTTGGCACAAGATGGCACAATTGGCGCAGCACTTCCGTCCCTGCACAAGTAGCAGAACTTTATCAACTCATCCCCAGCAAGCCACAGACTTCCTCAAGATTGCTTTAAAAGACTGAAATGTCTTGGTTCCAGTTCTACATTTATGCAAAGCAGCACACATATATGAATATTCACAAAACGTGAGAAGCCAATTTGATTCTTATAACTGGTCATCACTATATCTGGATAGAAGTCGTAAGGGACACTAACAGTAAATACAAAATCTACACGGACTGTTAAACTAACATTCCAGAAACCTTGCAGCAATTGTTTTTGTCGAGAAAATACTTATTTTACGAGAAAATCGCGTCTGAAGGGCCCGCATACCTTTAGCGCAATTAAAATCACCCGCCCCTCGAGCGGGCAGTGGTGACGTTGCATACGCCATCACCGCCCTTTACTGCTATTGGTGAGTAAAATGCAAACGCATGCCCATGGAGAAACCGAGCCAAGACACTTGGATTCGCTGCTGCAGCTGCTCATGGTCAAGTGGCGAGGACCGTTCAGGAATCCCGCAACATCACATGGACGTGGCATTCTCTGCTACTTGCAGTTTGTGTGAATTTCGCGAGCCAGCAAAACTAGCGCAGCATTACGCGATAATGAAACTACTGAAACGTGAAACCAAGAAAACGAAACCTTGCCACTGCCCGCGTCGCTGTTGAGTTCTTTTTCTAAAAATCAAACTGAATGGACAAGTAGCATTTTCTTTCGTCTGATAATGCTATGTAATGATCTTTTTATTACGAGAGGTTGAGTATTAGTGACGGAATTTAATGAGGAGTGCCTTCATCATGGGGCTAGTACTTGAATGTCCCAGGGGAGTTTCGAATCATGTCCTGCATTTATATCAATTTCTTGATCACAAAAGCTCTGTTCGCGATAATATTGATGCCTTGCACATTCTCGAGTACTAATCTATCACTTTAACTTGACTTAATATTTGCCTTTAGTGTCTTTTTCGAAACATGTATGCACTTGAGTAATGGTAGCACTTTTCTGTGCTATCTTGGTGGGGTGCAGTCACAAAATGCGTACACCCTTTAAAGGGCCCCTCACCAGGTCTGGCCATTTCAAGTGACAAGTGCAGTGCATACAATGCGCACTAACGACCGTGCCTGCAAAGTATTACACTACTACGTCCTGCAAAAAGAGCCGAAAGCCAAAATTTCAAACCAAATGCCCAGCGCCCTTCTCTTCGCGGGTGCCGTGCTCCCAGCCAGAGTCGACGTCAATTGTGAAAGTGCGCCTACGTAGTTCGCCGTGCTGTGACGTCACTCACAGTGGCATGTGACTGAGAATTATTCAATGCAACTTCAGGTATTTGTTTGATCTGTTGCTCCAATAGACGAATTCAAGTTTGGAGAAATAATAAAACCTACAAACCGAATGTATGTGTGTCTTTGTTTTACATCGCACCGCAGCAAGAAAGATGTACTTCTGTTTTGTCTACTTGTTCCCAAGTCATGCAGTAGCGTGCGCACAGAGCGAAACTATGACATTTGCTACAGTGTTCGAGCATGTGATCAGGCTCTGTGATCCGCTTGTGACTGCCTCAGTGTTTGTGTAGCACTGACTTATACCGAACAATACAACAAAGACTTGAACCGCGAAACAAGACAAACGCAAAAGCTCGCGCACGAGACCATCAGTGGAAGTACACCACAAAGAAAAACGATAAAAAAAGAAGCCATTGTTTCCTCACACACAACGTGCCAGAGCCCTTTTCTGACCATCTTTACCTACTGGGCATCATTCTGCGCAGTGCGCGGAATCCCCCTCGGCTCTGAGCAACACACTTCTGATGTAATGACTCACCACGTTGGCACAGTCAGTTATTGCTGCAAACAGATGAACAAATGGGCACATCAAGCCTATTTCCTAGCTCCTAACTAGCGCTCACAGTAAATGTGACTGTATTTCATGACATTACCTGATTACCATCAAGCATGGCATGTATATTTATTTAAAGAACACAGCTGTAAATTAACAATAAGCAACGCACTGGCATATATGTAAGGAAAAGTGTAATCTGCCATGAATACATTGTTGTCTGCTCAGATTAACTAGAGTTACTATTCATTCCATAACGACAATAGCCACCTCACATTATAGTATAAAGGTATTTGGGAGTAAAAGGTAAATACTTTCACCTACCGAGACGGTCACTTTTCCTTGAAATATGTACTCCTTGTACCTAGAACTTGGTTGGTGGTTTACTCCTGATGACAGCAAAACTAAGCTGCTCCCAATGCAGATAAGGAAGTGTGCCAGGTTTCCCATCACATCCTAGAAGAGGGACACTTGTCACTAAGCATGCAGCAGCAAGCTTTCTGAAGACAGCATGGCTGGCTAATTGCAGTACTGTTCAAGAATGCTTGTTTGAACCACTATTTCAACTCGCTTGCCGTTGTGTACAAGGTTATTACTTTGGACAGAGCCCTAAATAGCTAGCAGAGAATTATCGTCACCAAGAGCAAGCCCTCTTACAGGATGGTTGTGGCATTTTGGTTGGGTGTATCTAACCTGACAGACCATACTTGGGCATGCTATTAAATGTTTTCTTTTCAAGGTTGAGAATTTCATAGAGATGATGTGTCCTATTATGGACCTTCAACACTGTTAATGCCAAGCAACATGTCACTACAATGCCAAATAGTTCCTCAAATAGAAGTTATATTAATTTGCACTTCAAGGCAATGCAAATGAGACTCCTCTGTTGGCTCTGCACACAAACTGTACAACAAAAATGTATAGCATCCTTAGATTTGTAAGGCATACACAGCCCCAACGCTAAAAATAATAGCAACAACCAGAAAGGCAAATTTATGAAACAAGTAAGCACCCCACATATAAAATATGGCTATAGAAGACAACAAAAGTAAATTTCAAAGAGAACACTTACTAAAAGGGATTTTGAGAGAGCCAGTGCTGTGGCACCTGAGAGAACGCAGCAGAGGAACAAGAGACCATTCATCATGAGGGCACTGAAATTGCCCAAGATGAACAGTGTCTCATCTGTTGTGCCCAAGAAGCCCCAGGAGACACCCCTGTAAGATGGGTTGCAGTACTCCAGCATTAGCTGGATGCACAACACGTTCAGTGCCTGCAATTGAAAGAGGACCAAGGCAATCAATAATCTCTTATTTAGAACCGTTACTTGGGCATGAACATGTGCTCCCTCTTTTTTTTTTTTTCTTTATGCAGGCCAAGTGACTGACCTTCAGAGGCAGGACATATATTTTTGATTTGATTCTGTTACATTACACATTTGCGTGCTTAGGCAAAATAAACACAGCTCTTTGAATTTATTTTTCTCTCGCATCATTTTAATTTAAAGTAGAGGAGTGAGAGTGCACAAGGCACAATTTTCATTTACAGTGACTCTCTACTAGAGTCCTTTGTCAGAAAGTGTCATTTGTGAAGACATGCAGCTTAAAGAAGCAATTCATTTTTTTGCTTAAGCTCATAAAAAAATCGAATATAGAGAGCAGTGGAAAAATAAATGTTGTAAATGCTGAACTCTTACTTGCTAACACCCAAGGAAAGAAACCTACGAGTGACCTGGTTGTTCTCTGCACAAAAGAGTGCATTACCTCTAATCTTCAATTTCCAATCACACATACATGTGGAGAAGGTAAGCTGAACACAGCAAGAGTAACAAGTGAATGTAACAATCATCATGTTAATTGTAGCACTTTTGCGCTGGAAGCAAGCTGAGGGTTGTGCTAGTTGTGGTTTCGGAAGTGAAACTATACATGTAGGAAATGGAGCCTTGTGCACGAGTATTACATTCACTTCCAGCGAAAAGCACTGCTTACTTGTTGGCATGCTCAAACAAAACCATGGTCAACACAGTAGAAGTACAATGCACCGTCACCTGCCATATGTATTTTCTAAACAAGCAGGCAGCACCAAAAATGCACTTTTACACTTCACGTATGTGCAGTAGTAGCTTTTTTCACAAGTTACCCATTGCATTCCTCATAGGAAATGCACACTAGAGGAGTTAACAGACCTGCGCAAGTGTGGGGCTGCATTTACTGCACGATAACAGCATGAGTCATAATATATTATTTACTATACACTTTTGTTTCAACAATATAATTCTATACCGAATTATTCCACTATTTATATAATCACAGGCTACAGTTAAAGCTTCTGCACCCTGTACTGTACTTACCTGCAAAATAGAGATAAATGGATGGCTGCAAAGAGCATTTGCAGGTCAGTTAACCATGGGTCATGGCTTTGTACTATGTAAACCATGTTCTATATAAGGCCCCATTAAAGCTATTCATCTTTTACCAAGACCTATGTTGTTTACTGCATCAAATTAGAATGGTGAAAGTACAAAGCTATTTGTGTTAATAATATATCTCCACTGTTCATGTAAACCTGCACCCAAAAAAAGAGTAGAGGTGAAAATTTCCACTTGTGGCTTTAGTGATAACCGGTCACCTGTAATTTACTGAAATTCCTTTCATGTGCTACAATAATCAGTGAGCTAAGAAGAGTGAGAATGGCAGTCATTGTAGCGGTATTTGTAAATGCAAGTCCTGTTATGTTCAACTGCCAAATTAGCATATAAAACTTTGATAATATAATACTGGGGTTTTACGTGCCAAAACCACGGTCTGATTATGAGGCACGCTATAAAATTTGAATCCATGGCAAAGTGAAAGATTGAAAGAGAGATATTCGAAGAAGTTCACCTCTGCTGTGATGTCACGGAAAAGAGTAAACTGGCTAGCACATTTATACAAGTTCTCTTGGAGAGTGACAGCGGTGTATCTGTCACAGCATTATTAGATTGTCACCAACTGCAGTGGCATACATAGGGCGAGATTCAGCTCACTGTCCATTATCCAATGAGTGAATTTGCTGACCAACCAAGATCTCTATGTTATGGTAAGGCTCAGACCCTGCTTAACTACCAGTTCTTATAAGCTATTGCATGCATTTCCTATTCTTTTTGGATCAGTTTTTCCATTCTGTAACATCTATACCAAGTAAAACCAACAGTATTCATGAGATAAATTTGGTCTTGGTTGAATGGTGTCACAAACATGAGATGTGGAAGAGGAAGCAATTAGACGGTAAAATTCCGTACGACTACAGCCACTTATACAAACCATAATGGCATGCCTAAAACCTAAAGTGAGAAGTGACTGTACACGAGATCTCGGCACACCACCAGCACCAAGTATGTATCGTGCACGAATTAAACGCATAAATAAACATATTGACCAAGCTTCTTAATTAAGTAGCATGTAACTGTGGTAAAAAAAAAAAAGATGGAAAAAAAAGAAAGAAAAGTGAGATCATAACGAGCTTAGTATCGCGTCTTTCATAGTAGTTATACTCGGTGTGCTTCGAAACAGTGTTACACTGCTGTCACAAGGGCACTTTCGGAAGTGCGTCGGGTGACCGGAATATAAAATTTACGAAACGTGTTCGCCATGTCAATAAAGTAATAAAATATTCTCGTCTTGGACTTCAACGTGTTTTAATGATACTGGGATGGGCAGTTTTTCTCACCCAATCGCGAGGAGTTGAAAACGAGTTTGTAGGATCAAGTCCACTAGGTACACAGTTCAAGATTGTTAACATACAAGTCTCCACTCTCGTAACAAAAATAGTTAAACGGCAAATTTAGGTACGAGACACCTGCGCGGTTAAACGCTGAAGGCGGAAACTAGCGTGAAAACAAATTCCTTACGTTCATAACACACTATCCACTGCACCTACTTGCAAGTCAGCTGATCGTTAAGAGTAGTAATGATTACCATTTCTATAAGCTTCAGCACTCCAATCAGGCTGAAGCAGTAGCGGTAGTTCAGTCCCAACATGGACTGCAAAGTTGCATTCCCGTTCGAAGAGACGGGAAGTAGTGGCTTGTTGCTGCTGTCCATAGCGGTCACAACCCTCTACACTTTCCAACTTGCGAACGTAAGCATGATTCATGCCTGCTCACGACAGTCCACGCCGAACAAACACAGCAAAGTGTTTCTCCGCGAACACGCTTCGTATGCAGAAGTGGAAGACATCAAGATTAGCCGCAGTTTAATTTGAAGGAGCGTCCAATATCTATTTATATTGATCATGTAACGATACATAATCAAATGATTACGTTGCGCAATCAGCAGGCGATGCAACAAGGCCGTCTACGACATACGACGTTCATCCGATTAAAAAAAAAAAGACGTTAAAATAACACATCGGTAACAATGCGTTATATTGAGAGGCATGGAGGTTGAGAGGCTACGTGCCTATAGCTAAAGCTTTTATGTCGACGTACTCAAGAGGAAACAACGATGTTGTAAAATTCGTACTATTTCTACATAGCTACCAGTTCAAGGTAAGAAAGCGTAAGTTCGATTTAAAAAAAGTGCTTTCAGCTTCCTCACGCAACAAAAATTAATGGTGCGTAAACAAAAACAAGTCTCGAAGGCCATGCTTTTGCGGACTGCAGCCGACGAAAAGCGATTGCAGGTGCAGTAAGCGAAGTTGTAACCGCCATGTTTCGAATAAAAACAAATGTGGGAGCAGCTGTGCTGACGGGTTCATTGTAGATCCACAGAGACACTATCTTTTGCGACAGCAATAGGTGGCGTCCGAAAACCGACGTTAATGACGTGTTTTTGGCTCCCAAAATCGCTTTCTCCCCATTCAACTAGTAAATGTCCGCATTTTAATTCCAGAGGGCACTACCCTATGGGACGTGGATTTGGGCACTCGAAGTTGCTCGAAGATCTCGAGTAGAGTGTGCTAGACAATGGTCGAGTGGGCCGAATGGCGCTCTGCCGCTGAGGCGCCGCGTGTGGAAAAATAGTGCGAGGGCGCTGCGAGCGACGGCGGGTGAGGAGGACATCGAGGCACCCTAACTGGATTGGGGCGGAGACGCGCTCCGCGGCATATTCAACGTATTTTCGCTGCGGGCGCCGAGGCCGATTGCGCATAGTACGCTCTTAAAATAGCGCTTTATTTCAACTGCAAATTTATGTTTACACCATTTTGCCAAACATATATATTTGAGGCATGGATTATACAACGCGACGTCTTCAATTTTGCTGTCGTTGTCAAGCGCGTCGTCTGCTAGCGCGCGCGCGTTCGCTACGCGGACGCTGGCGGACGCCCAGTTTTTCTCGCAGAACCTCTGTGCAGTACATTTTTTTTTATGTTTTAGTTGCTTCGGTGTGCCCATGACTCTTGAAGGCCGGTGAAAAATGTAGTTTTAGCCAGGTGAACTGTTGTTTTCACCACTGTCATCTAAAAGTAACTGGTATATCCGCACCATGAAGGCTACGTAAGAAAATTTTATTATTGATATCGTGTCATTTTACACGCACTTCTTGTTGGTGGTTATTGATCAGGGACAATGATCGAAGAAAATAATATTAGAGTGAAATAAACCAGGTTTATTAACTGTGTGGCGCGAAGAATGACTCAGAAGGGTTTGGGTGCGAGCTAGTTGGTACGGATCATTCATATTTAAAACAGCGCCAAAAAACACGGACAAGAGAGAACACAGGACGAGCGCTGACTGCCAACAACACCTTTATTGAAGCCTGCGCAAATTTATACAATTCGCAATGGCCAGACAGAGAAAAAAGGGGGAAAGGGAATGCGAGTCATCGTCAGTCAACTCCTGCTGCGCATGCGTCAATAACACTAAAAAAATACAAATTTTAACAATACACATGGTGGACACAGGCCAAACTGAATTAACTCCTGAGGAACTTAAGTTCCTTATCGCAAAGAGCTATAGATGGGGCACTTACACAGGTGGCTCCTAAATGACACTTTGAAAAGGCCTCAAAAATTTCCCTGGCCATCTGATTGCCAATGACCAATGTATTTCTAGGTAATTATAAATCAAAGGGTACATAGACATATATATTTACGATATATATATGTAATGGAAAAAATAACAAATATTCTAAATGCAATAATTGAAAAAGTGAGAACTCCCGACTGGGGGGGGGGGGGGGGGGGCAATAAGCGCACGTGTCTGCAGTAACAAACACACTTATTAGTGAATACTGGAAATACAAGTCTCATTCGCAGAAATAATATTCCTAGCAGGCAAAACCACCTTATATATGTGTGTGCGCGCGCGCGTGTGTGTGTGTGCGTGTGCGTGTGCGTGTGCGCGTGCGTGCGTGCGTGCGTGAGTGTGTGTGTGTGTAAGTGTTATTGATATACTGTACGACGCCGAATAGTCGTTCCCGTTCGAATTTAACGCATAACAGCACTATTGAATTAAGTGTCAAAGGTGAGTGACTGCATGCAAGTGAGGACTGTTATTCTGAATGATTTGCTGCCGGAGAGTCGTGGCTGTTGCGCAGAGGCGCAGTTCCTGAGAGAATTAACGGACGGGTGTTAATAAGTTCTGCTTAGCAAGTTCCTAGCTCTCATGCAATATAAACGCCCTGTTTTGGGGCAGCCTGTAAATCTGCTAACTTGATTCAGACAAGAATTTTTGACAGTCTCACCATCTCAGCAACCCATTAAAACTGAGTGCCCCATGTGGTACCACACTTTTCTTCAACGAACGCAACAGATCTGCACATATCTCTACGTGCATGTGAAACATGCCGTTCCTTTAATTGTTTCATTATGGTCGTTATGATAGTTCACCGGATAACTGAACGCAGCCGTTTATAATATACAATTAAGCTGCTGAGTTAAGCGGTCATACATTTGGGAATGGCGTTACATTTATGCATGAAATATAGGATAAGCCTAACATTTTTTTTTCTCGGAAATCAGACTCGGGAATAATTTATGTTGTTTACACCTCCAGGAATAAGCCGAAGAACGCAGCCACCTGCTTTTTTCTTTTTCTTTTTTAATATAAACAAATTCTTCGGTTTCAGGTGGCAAAACCACGTTATGATCGATTATGAGGCACCCGGTTTAGTTTTTGCCACCTAGGGTTCTTTAACGCGCACCTAAATAGAAGTACACGAGTCTTTTTCCATTTCGTTCCCATCAAATTCCACGACCTGGATTGAACCCGCGAGCTCAGCGTAACGCCGTATCCACGATATAGGCACTAATTAGGCTACCGCGCAGGCTTTCTTTTTTGAAGTATCGACTGAAAAAAAAAATCCCCACGTACTGCTTACGGCCAAAGATTAGCATATATAGAATGGCTAACTAAAACCGTTTTCGGCGCTCGAGGTCCGACTACAATAAATGACCCCGTACCAATTACTCCGCATTCTGTTACGCGAGAAAGGCAGAAACTTGAATGGATTGTTGCACTGCAGTTTACTCTTTTTTTTTTAATATATACCAGTGCTTCCCGTAAATCTAAGTACAAGGCGCCGGATAGGGCAGATATGCTTTACTTGTCTGAAGGGGCAAGCAGGAAGGTTACATATGCTGCTTCGTCTGCGTTTCGCAAGACCTACTGATAGAAAACTATATGCGCAACAATACACATGAGAGATAGATGCTTCTTGAAGAACGAGAAAAATATTTTTTCTCCAAAGGGAACCGTACAACAACATAGTATAGAATGAAAGCCGACAATGCGGCCGCAATGCACGCGCAATCAGCGAGCGGCATTAGAAAACAATAAAAAATAAATAAAGGAGAAAAAGGAAAGGAATTTATTCTTAAGGCATAAATACATGTCATATGCAATTATGAACCCCATTTGATCGGTCTGAACGCAAATACCAGCGCGCGAAGTAGTACGAATGACCCTGCCGAGCAGTATCGCCAGCAGTTTCCAACGGCGCGACCTTGATGCGGCCCAATCCACTTCGACCGCAGCGCCGCCTCAGTATTTTTCCACGTCGGGCGCCTCACTGCAAAGCATGCGCTAGAGCACTGCACGGGCCGATTTTTGCGGCCCGGGCCCGGCCCGGGCCCGTTTTTACATTAGGCGGCCCGCCCGAGCCCGATCAAAACTTTTATGGCGAGACCCGGGCCCGGCCCGGGCCCGGAAATAATCTACGTTACCCGCCCGGCCCGGCCCGCCATCTCTTTACCTTAAGCCCGAGCCCGGCCCGAGCCCGACTCGAAACCGGCCCGAACCCGGCCCGAGACCGAAAAATACATGTTTTCCAGAGTTGAGAAGCCCGAGAATAACTCGCAGAAAGCCCGAGCCCGGCCCGGGCCCGCGTCAAAAAAACCCGAGCCCGGCCCGGGCCCGGGTCAAAAGCACACGCCGTGCCCGAGCCCGGCCCGAGCCCGTGAAAAAACTCCTCTACCCGGCCCGGCCCGGCCCACGGGCCGGGCCGGGCCCGGGCTTTCGGGTAAGCCCGAGCCCGTGCAGTGCTCTAGCATGCGCCGCCCCTGCCACTCGTCCCACTCGACCATATTCTAGTACACTCTAATCTCGAGGCTACTCGAGGCTATAATTTGAAAGTAGCGACACTCTCCTCCTCGCCGCGCTTTCCTCCTCGATTCTCCTCACCCTCCGGCTGCGCGCGCTGCGCACGGCACGCTATTGCGTCTTGGCTCCCGCGGACGGGCCGCAGAATTCGATGGAGGCGCATGATTTTGGGCCAGTTGCGCGCCCCAGTGGCGTAGAAAATTTTGAAAAAATGCGATAACAGCATGGAGAATGCTGAAGGCAACGTTTATGAGTAGATTGGTTTCATCTTAAAGCCGTATGAATGACACACACTGATGTAAAAGGAGCTTTGAGCCGAGTTCTATACTCCAGTTATTTTTTCTGCCACATGATACGCTGCTTTAGTTTGTGCATCTGATCTAGTATTGCTTGTGGCAAATCGCTCTGTGTTTCGCCGTTTTTTTTCTTGCATGTGCGCGCATGCGCACCGCAGGTATTATATTCAGCGTGCCTTCCCATAATGAATTACTGGCGAGGGCATCGTCCGTCCATGTGTTTGTCTCAATGTCAAAGTACCTTTCGCGCTGTGGTTTCTACATTAAATAGGATGGTTGCGCAATTTCAGTGCGATGAAGCGGTGCCGGCAACCACTCATCGCCCACTATAACAGAAGCTTAGGAAAGGTATTTACAGATTATTTTTTAGGCATCGGTGTCAATGAAGCTTAAAAACTACTCGTTATGCCTATGGGAGAAGGCATTCCATATTTTTAGGCAAAAGAAACGCCTCTGCATAATGTATTTTGATAGTTCACACCGACATACCATTAAATTATGCAGTAGGATAGTTAAAATTGTGATTTTGATTAGACATCAGAAAAATATTTATCACACAAAAAAACAAAAATAATGGTCAGCAAGATGCTTTATTTTCATGCATGCGCAAAAACGTTATTTGACAAGATAGAGATAACGTAGAAGAGTATCATTTAATATTCAGAATGAAAAACAATGCTAGTGTAGAAATATGCCATGCAGTACGGATGGCAGCTGAGAAAAAGAGATGCTCAAGAAAACACAACAGTAGTAACATTATGCCATGGCACAAACCTACACCGTTTAATACATGATAAAGCAGTATCAGTGCGGCCGGAAAGTTGACAGCCAATGGGTTCTTGCGCTAAGAGCTTGTCCTTTCCAAAAAGCGGCTCTGTTGCGATCAAAACGACATTTCAGGTGCAAGAGATAGCACGTTTTCTTTTGAGTCGAGCCACTATTTGCAAAGAATATACAATGCGCGGATGCTCAGGAGATTCGTTTCATACTGGGCGCGCGTGCACAATCGAGTCCTTAATTTTAAGAGTTCTATAGTTGGATACAGCCCAAGAACGAAGTGGCAAACACCCCTCAAAGCGTGTCTTCCAAGTAAGGGTATGGACCGTTTGTCATGACGTCGTGCTTAATCCCCTAGTGTGACGTCGCAATTGGCTGGTAGGAGCTTCTTCGAAATGCCATTAACCGCAACATCATTACTATTGGACGCTGCCATTTACCGGATTGAAGGATGCCGTCTGGCTTCGTTTTTGAGTTGTATCCTAATGTTGTAGATGAAAAGTGCAAGTGACATTTACAAAATAGCTGTATATATGCAGTGAACATTGGTGAGCTTGGCTTCATATGCCACACAAAAAGTTGGCTTAACTGGTATACGTGACTCTGACGTTTGACAGTTAATACAGTAATACGACTTAATAGAGGCAGCTGGAGCCTCTTTACGTCTTTCATAGCCAGTCACCACCAGATCACTTCATGGTGGACACTGCAGCAGGCATACCAATACTTTTGCTGGCACATTTTGAGCTTTCAGCCATAGAAAATCTTTTTGAAGCTTCGGTTTTCACAAGAATCTCCATCCGCACGTTGCAAAATATTTGAAAAATATTAGGAATCACGTTGTGACATGAAGGAAAGCACGTTTGCACGTAAATGCTTCGAATAACGCTTTCCTGCACCTCTGCCACATTTACCGAATTTAGTATTAGCGCTTCTTTGTTATTGCGGAAGTAGCTCTCAGCAACTTTGATCACCTCAAGCATTCCTTGTGATGGAGTAGTCAGAGACTGGCGGTGTGCAGAAATTTTTTCCAATTGTATCAGCTTAATAGGTGTGCCATCGTTAACCAGTGAATTGTGACAATCTTCACACTGCATTCGCTTTATCAGCCTCGAAACTACGTAGCCCGCGAGGTATGCTATCGACTCCTCTACTTCAGGACTTAAATCTAGAAGGTCTTCTGGGGCTTGAATGTTGTTTGTCGTAAGTTTTGCCTCACTTGTGTCATGCAAATTTATTAACAAATAGCCTTCCTCCTCAGAATAGCTACCATGCTTGCTGGGCTTGAGGAATTGTGCTAGTGTTGCACTCCTCAAGCTGCATTTAAACTCGTATAGTCGCGGTACAGGGTTTTTCGCACGCAGAGTGGAGAAGTTTTCGGAGCCATCTTGGCTTAATCTGCTTAAGAGGACGTACTGAAAGTTGTACTTGCTGAGAAGTACATCTTGGACTTCTAGGGCTGTTCTTGTCGCTAGAATGATGCCTGTTTGTACAAGCTTCCAAACAGCTTTGTTTTCACTGCCAATTTCTGAGAACAATCCGGCTGTCGCATTCAAAAATGCAACACTGTCCTGATGAGCATTCTCAACCGCATGGCTGAAAGCAAGGTTCATTGTTCTTGACGTCATGAGGCGGAAACTCCTAAATACGGTTTCAACGAACCATGCGCGTTTCTGGAAATCTTTCCCTTCTCCTCAATCGCAGACGCAAACCAGAAGCCGTGTCGTTATGAAAAAGGGAAAAAGCCGGGCCTACTTTCATTTTATTGTAATGATTTTGATCCAGAACAGATGCGTTCAAGTGCGGCGCAAGCTTTATATCATCCTTCTCGTCATGCCTCACAAGGGACCTTATAAACTCGATGTTTACGCAGTCTGTCGGCAAATCATGTTTCTTTCCAATTTCTTCGTGAAGGTAGATGAGCTGACTTTTAGTTAAATGATTTCTTAGATTTTTGAGCAAGTGAGGTATATCGGCCATAAACCAAAGCTTTCTATGTGGGTCACAGGGGTGAGGGCAACTCGTTCGCGGCCTGCTGTGCTTTCCGACGGTAATTCCGAAGAGCTTCCAGAGTGCCTAATTTGCGCTGCCCATGTCACACACAAAAACATCAATATTGAGGCCGATGGACTCGCATGCGGTAATTAGGTTAACTACTTGAGCTTTAAAGCTGGCAGCGTGAATAGAGCTGCCGGTCAGGTGATATCCGATGGTTTGCTTCCATCTAGTGGAAAGAACTCCGAGCATGAATACCAAACCGTGTGTTGACAAGGAATCGCCAGGCAACGAACCATCGGATAACGGCAGTGTGGGTGCGCCCAAGACATCACAGCACGAATGTTCATATACGAGGCCCGACGTGATTTGCATCTCGTCTAGCAGTAGAACCGTGTGGCGTTCCTCTGGCTTCATGAGACTGACCTGCAGAATGCAAATCAATATTAAAACTGACTCAACGTAAACTCAAAATAGTGTTAATGGACGACGTAGAATACAGATTGAAGACGGGTAGAAAAGACAATTAAAAAAAAAAAACTGAAGCACAGCAAAACTTATACGCGGTTCACGTATTAGCTACGTACCAGTAAAAAGAAAGGTAGAGAGTGTCGCGCATCTTAACTTTCTAAGTCAACGAGGCAAAGAGATCTGACCCTAGTTAAGCTCACAATATAGCAGGCTTGGGAAACATTAACTGTATACCTTTATCTTGAGGGGTTCCAATATATCAGTAAGCAGTCCGGGTCGAAACTTAGCATGCTCGATGTGCCTTTGCAGGGTACGTTCTGAGGCCAAAGGGTAACCATATTCCCTGAGGAGATTGTAGCCCTGCGTCCCGCATGCCAGCCGCAGCCTCAGTGACTTGACAAGTGTGTTAGCTTCCCACCGCGATCCCTGAGTTGACAACCGCTCCATTGATGACATCTGATCATCACTGAAAAGGTGCTTGATTTTTTTTCTTCAGCTGTGCCTTTTCCGCCTCGCTGTTCAAGTATCTTCTTTTTGCGGATTGTAATTTCCTCTTAGCATCCTCTTGATCGTGCTGCAATGCAGCAATGCGTTCCAAGAGTGCCTGGTGGGATGGTGAAAATTTTTTTTCAGGCGCGGAAAGCCCTATTCCTGCGACGTAGTCTGCAAGAAAGTAGGGATATGCGAATAATGCCGTTCTGAAACCGTATCGCATAGGAATACTGTAGCTAAAAACCGAATCGAATACGAATGGACTATTTATGTGATTATTCGCTACTTGTGAGAATATTCGTACAAAACAAATATTCGTGCGAAACAGTGAAGCGCTGGCGGCGAGTCATGGAATTTCAGCTGTGGCTGTCCAACGACGCAACACGGATGCCCACTAAGGGACGCGCAACTCGAATTATATATATTACCGTTGTGACTTTCACGCAGTACGCGTAGGAAAATTGCAATTTGCTACAAGTGACGACAACTTACAAACTAAGGCCAAATTTCATTTGATGACAGGAACGAGATAAAGAATAATAAAGGATGCATAAAGGATCATAGTGTCGTTGGCTGCGTCGTTAAGCGACCGAGATCAATATTGCTGAAATTATTAGAGGCGGGACAAGGAGCAAGTGACAGCAATCACTTACTACTGTGAGTTCGAGGTTCATGCCGCTGTCGAGGGGGCTTCCTGTGCTTCACGACAGGTCCATGGGAGAAAATTGTTGGAACTGCGGTGGGCTTCAGCTTTTTTTCCCAAGTTCTTGTAATATGCGCGGCTCAAGTTGGTCTTCAGTGAAATGTAGCTAGAACATTTATCGAAGAGTTAATCACTCAGGCAGGATGAACAAAATGTCCTTTATACAAGTACAAGTGGCTAATACGCTGCAGTGCTAACCATTATTGCCTACATAATATTCCCTGCATTGCTATATCATAACCATAATCATTATTTATTGCTCAACTTTCGTAATCAAAGACATCGGCTCGAGTTACATGGATGGAAAAGGTTTACCCACAGGATAAAACCGAAGAAAGGTGACTTAACGCATTCGCTATTAAAGCAAAGATTCCCGGCCTCCGCCTAGAAGTCGATATCAACAGCAAGGGTGCGCGATCATGTGACACCTCCTGCACATTGCCTGTATCCGTGAGGCAACCAAATAATAATCGTCACCCACTGACGCACGCATGGCAGCCAAGTTCAAAGCAAATTCAAGAACTGAAAAAGATTACCAGGTGTCCTTAGCTATCGCCTAAGAGCCTCGAATGTGAGTCGTGTAAAATGTACTGTAATTCACCTCAATCCACACTAATCCACCTTCACGCACCTTATTCGACCTTAATCCACTCTAATCCTCCTTAATAGACCTTAATCTACCTCAATGCACCCTAATCATCCTTAATACACCTTAATCGACCTTAATCCTCTTTATTCGACCGTAATCCACCCTAATCATCCTTAATACACTTTAATCCACCCTCATCCATTTTAATCCTCCTTCATGCACTTTAATTGACGTTAATCCACCCTACTCTTCCTTCTTACATCTTGATCCATCCTAAACCACCTTAATCCAACTTAATCCTCCTTAATCGACCCTAGCCCTCCGTATTTAACCTTAATCAACATTAATCGACCATAAACCACCTTAATGCAATTGTTAATCAGTCATGAATTTACTTTGCTAATCATTAATAATTTATTATACACGGCTGGACATGATTTGACTCGCTTCGGGCCTTCATTCGGTCACGTTACTTGCTGTACCTCAAACGCTCACCTTGAAACATATCCAACTAAGGGTCTCGCCTTAAAATGTGGACTAGCTGGCGCTCATCACCTGCAATACCGCGGGTATACTTGCCACTAATTTTTTAGGCCATGCATTCATTGTATTTAAGTGACTGACACACATCGAAGTAAGCTGTAAATAGCTCCTCTACAAGCTGCTATTTCGATTATCAGTAAAACAGGCAATTGATCCTAACAATCATGAAAAGTGCGATCGAGAGGCTGTATCTTCGGGTATAATTGTTCAGTGGAAAGCAGAATTTATAGTGCTGCATTTCCGATTGAATGATAGTTGACGACGTGCGAGGTGATGGAGTCCCAGCAGAATATTCAGCATTCTGAGGAGAACCCCATTTTTATGCAACGTACAAATTGGCGCATCAAAAACGCTAATGAGCAGGCCTGAAGAATTGAACAAATGCAGCATTAAGAGATGCTTTGAAACGAGCAATAAGAAAGGCGCCTTACCTCGCGAACAACACTGTTCCTTGTCGGAACAAAGTTCTTTCGGCCAATGTTATGCAGCCACTGCTTCTTGTGCAAGTCATCACGGTTTCCTTGCGGTATCGTAAAAACTGCATAACCATCATCACGCTTCTTGCTGCAGTTATATGCGCAGCAGCACGGCATAGCGTTAGCAGACAGTGCACGAAATAGCGTGCAATGTTAGCGTGCGACGTTCTCTATACGCCGAGCCAACCGAGCAAGGCGCAAAATGGCGTGAACGAAAAAGCCAAACACAAGCAAAACGCAAGCTCCGCTCGTTGCCAAGGGCAACGGCAGGGAGACCAATCATCGTGCAGGAAAACGGGCGCAAGGCCGTCTGCTGCGGAGGGGACTCGCGAGGGGCGAGGAGGAGGCGAGGAGGTCACGCGCCGGCGGCAGAGTACAAAGAGTGGCGGTACTTTAAAATTATCAAGTCTTTGCTCGAGGCTAGAGTTGGCAATATCGATGAACGATTAATCGATTAATCGATAAAAGGCATCCCGTAAAACGATTAATCTTCATCGATGTCCACCTTTCATTTAATCGACTTAATCGATTAGACATGTTCGATTAATCGTTTTCGAGAGTTTGATGGGAGTTGCGCGAAAATTTTGAACTCGTACTAGAATGGCGGAGCACGAACAGTGACTGTGCGGCTGTGGTAGAGCGACCGTCGACTGTTTTTCCAAGTCCCGAGTGATGCCGAGTCGAATGCTTCCCCTTTCTTTACCCACACCGCACACGCCACCCGAAGCCGGAGGCTGAAATACCCTCGCAATTCAATGCATACTATAGCAGTATGGTATGGTATGGTATGGTATGCCTTATCTGATGGCGCATACCCACTGCGGGGGATGAGTGAGTGAGTGAAATAACTTTATTGAGGTCCAGAGAAGACGCAGGGGACACCCCGCGCCACCCGGCTAGTCCCACGTAGGGACCGGCAAGCCGAGCTTGACGGCCCGATCGCGGGCACTCTGGACGGCCAGGGTTTGGTCGTTGAGTTCGGGGCTGCCCAAAAGCGCAGCCCACCTATCCTCGCTGAAGGCGGAGCCGATGGCTTCACACTCCCACAACACATGGTTAAATGTTGCCGTTAGTCCACAGGCAGGGCAGTCCGCACTGGGATACCTTGGGTCCGCACTGCGGGGGATTGGCCAAGATTTGGATGGAATTAGACAAGCTGTACTATTCTCTGCCTCGTCTTCTCTTTCTCTGAGCGCGCCCGCAGTCCGAGCGCCCGAGCCTAGGTGCGTCTTTTTCTTCATTACAATATATATATATATATATATATATATATATATATATATATATATATATATCCACTGCAGGACCTCCCTGCGATCTCCAATTACCCCTGTCTTGCGCTAGCTGATTCCAGCTTGCGCCTGCAAATTTCCTAACTTGATCACCCCACCTAGTTTTCTGTCGTCCTCGACTACGCTTCCCTTCTCTCGGTATCCATTCTGTAACTCTATAGTGGTCCACCGGTTATCCATCCTACGCATTAGATGGCCTGCCCAGATATATTTTCTTTCTCTTAATGTAAATTCGAATATGGGCTATCCCCGTTTGCTCTCTGATCCACACCGCTGTCTCCCTGTCTCTTAACGTTAGGGCCCAGGGCTTAAAGTCTCCCTTCACTGGAGGGGGGGCCCTCATAGGGCGGCGGCCTGTATAGCGCTAGCGCGCGCACGCTCACCTACGCTCATATACAGGGTGTCCAAAATTAAGCTTTATGGTTTTCTTAAATTTAGGCACTGGGAGGCACGCGATGACCACCTATGCAAATAAGTTATGTGGCCAGGGGGGCACAAAGTGAGATGATAATTATCGCTGTCAGCAGCTCAGTTAACTAAAATTGAATAATTAACTTGGTATTGACTGCAGTAAGTGGGTATGTTTTTATTGAAAAGTTAGAGGCAGTCGTGTTTCTACACAGTTTCACTTGGAAGGATTCTTCTAGCATGTCTGTGCTCAGAGATATCCGACTCCAAATTTTAATTGTCGTTTGCATGATTACGCATGCAAGAAAGTGTGGATCGGCGCACAGCTCCTCCCAGATGTGACGCGGCTGTTGCGTGTGGCGTTTACTCTGACAACGGGGCGGAGGCATTGGCCAAGATGATAACTGTCCCCCTGATAACTGAGTTAATTTTGTGCTTCAATGCATAAAGCGACGTTTTGTTAAACTAACTGGAACGCCAATCCATTTCTCCGCAAAGTTCGGGAATTAATATTTGGAAACTGGTGTCATCCCGAGAATTCGTTGCAAGTGGATCCGTCTTGCGAACTCCACGGCTACAATTTGTCGATTACAATATGGGCCATCAGGTAATTAGTTAAAAACTTAATTAGTGAATTTTTATTAATAAGTCGATTATGCATTTCAATGTTTTGCGCAAGTAATGTCCGCCGCTTCGAGTAGACCTGCTCATTAACTAGAATTGGGCTATCTGCCCCAGGTAAACTTTAAGAATTTTGAAATTGTTCGCTGAAACACCCTGTATATGTCGAGGACTACTGTTCTGTATCAGTAGTCCCTAACAGTCCCAGACTATAAGGTTCTAGTACACTATACCCAGACTGCTTGGGACTGCTGTGTCGCATTCGATTTTGCTCGGACAGCTTCCGAAGCTCCGCCCACCAGTCCGAGTGTTGTCAGAAGCGCATTCGTTTTTTCACGGACCGGAAGTTTCGGACTGCCCGCGGACTGCTGGAGCTGTCAGCAGTTGTTTGCACGGACAAGCGCAAGTAGCTAGCAGACGACGGCTGTCTTAAAAAGATGCGCGCGGTGTTTGACGCCATGTTGTGAAAGATTCCGTGTGCTTCTGCGTACTTTGCGCGCTCCAGAGGGCAATTACTGTGCATTGAGTTATCGCTTCTGTTACATCGGTGCTTTGTGTGCCATCATGCAAGTTTTTCACGAGCCATCTTTAGTCTTCGTGGTTTTTTCAGAAAGAAGCACAGCGATCAGGCGCACATGCTTGCTTTTCTAAATGCGTTTCGCGAAATCTGTCATGCTCATTGCTATATACGCAGTAAGCAGGTAAATTTTGCTTTTCAGGTAAGTGAAACTAGCGTACGTGCGAGGAATCATATATTGCATGCGGCTATTTCACGCCGGTGGCTGGGGTGGTATACAAGGAGCTTCGCGGATTGCTGTTGACATATATGTTGATCCCTTCTGCTATCAAGTTCGAGCGCTTGATTTTGGACGTGCAGGATTAGTAGACGGTGTACACGCGCTCTCTTAGACACGCGTCGGGCCTTTAATTAGCAGACGGTCTCGCGAAATTTGAAGATGTCGGCGGGTGCTTTCTGCATGAACAGATATGTGGCACGACCATGATTTCAGTCTCTCCGCAGCAATTTTAGGGCTAATAAATAAATTTCACCACCACCACCACGATTTCGCTTACGTCCGTGTGGGAATTCCACTTAAATTTCTCAGGCAATGAGCTGGCTAGTGCGACGTAATAAACTGCGCTTTGCGAACACGTTCTACGCGCTCAGGCTACGATTCCACTGTGCTAGCTTCATGGTTGTGTCGGCGACGTGGCCTCTGAGACTGCACCATTTCTGAGGCCACGCTAATAAAAACGCTGGGTAGGGGGCTATCTACGAGTAGCAAAGAGCAGACGACGGCAGCCAGGAGAGTGACTTCCGGTCGCGGTGCTTCTACCGAAATCTCGGACAGTCCCCGACAGCTGGATCACGTGACTGTGACGCACTCTTCTGTCAGTGCCATGGTGGTCAGGGCTAGTCAGACCGGAAGCCGCGGACGGTTTGCGGACAGTCCGGGATTGCATAATCGAAGAGGCCCAGTGAGTGTGGTGAGGGCCTAATAAATAAATAAATAAATAAATAAATAAATAAATAAATAAATAAATAAATAATAAATAAATAATAAATAAATAAATAAATAAATAACCAGAGCGATGTTTTTTTTTTCGTTTTTCGTTTTTATTTTCCTAAAATTCGGCTTACTGTTTCCGGTTCTTATTTCTATACGCAAATTTTGTGTATAACTTTTCAGACTTGATGTACGATATTATGTGTGTAGGAAAGCTTGCTTGCGTAATTTCGCAAATAGTCCATTGCATCTCCTCCCATTCTCCCTCATTAAGGTCTCCCTTCAGTGGAGGGGGGGGGGGGGGGGAGGGCTCATAGGGCGACAGCCAGTATAGCGCTATAGCGCACACCGACTCACGTACGCTCATATACATATACGGAACTTCTTATATACCGGGTGTTCAAAATTAAGCTTTACGGAATTTTTAAAAATCGCCTGTGGCAGGTAGCATAATTCTTATTGTTAAGCTGGATTATTCGAAGAGGCGGACATTAGTAGCACGGGAAATCGAAATACATATTCAACTAATTAACAAAAATTGACTAATAAACTTCTAAGTTCTAAGCGTTTCCTTCGGCGAACTGTATATATTAAGTATAAAAACACTTGTGTTTCCCCTGCGCTGCGGCACTATTTCCGTGAAAACGTGATCGATTCCCGTGTCCGCATAAGTGTGGTCTATTGCAGTGAGGTGTTTGCTCGTGAGTGTGGCCGTACGTGCTTCTGCTGTCGCATGAGTGTGATATCCGGTGATTCTTTGTGATTTTCCTGTTTCCTGTAAGGCTATTACATCCGGTGGTGTGTCTTGTTTGGCAATGTACTGCAGCAGCGTCGCCCTCTTGCGAGTGAAGCCACGACAATTCCACTGCCAAACGGTGATGCCTCCATTTTGATCATTCGGTTTTCTGGCCATTTTGGTCCTCTTGTAGCATTTGCTGGAGGGCTGCCTTTCTGTGTGGATAAACTCGCGGCTTCTTGTCGCATTGATCGTTTACCAGAGGGGTGAAAACCTCGTGCAGATGTTTTATCATCTGTCGGATCTCGTCGAAGCCCTTCTCCATTCGCATATGTAGCTCTTGGATGGCTTTCCGGTTTTCGTGAATACCTTTTTCGCAGGCTGTTACTCGCGCATCGATCGGTTGGGCTGTCGGATTCGGCTCGGGCGGCGCCTCGGTGTTCATTTCCTCGACGGTCTCCTGCACTACCGAGGCAGTGGACGCGCGCTGCGGCGGCTGTGGCGGTGTTCGGGGTTCGGGCGAACTTTCTTGCGCTGGTGGCTTGTTTCGGCTTCGTTCCTCCTTTAGCTGTGCGCGCAATTCGGCTATCTCTACGCGCAGTTCCTGCACTAGGGCCGCAAGCGCCTGTACAGTGTTGTTCTTGTTTGTGTCTGCGTCTCGTGATGGATGTATGTGTGGCTTGGTTTTGTCATTTTGTCACTGTGACTTCGGGAGGCAGCATTCTGTCCAGCTCACCTGTTGTTCCTTGGAGGTCACGTGACTGAGGGTTTTCGACCTACTGCCGGACCTGGTTCGGCTCTTGGACCTGTATCGGCTCTCAGATCTGGATCTGCTGCCGCCTCGTTGTTGCGATGCCGCCTTGGGTCTGGAACTGGAGCGGGACCGAGATCGGGATCGCTGTCTGCGACCCTTCCTCGGTTGTTCCGTCGTGGTGTTGTCTTTGTGTGCCTGTTCCTTGCGTGGCGAGCGGGGCGCTGGTAGCAGTCTCTTAGGGCTTTCTTTAGACGCCGTCGCGTGATCGCCGTCGCACAACGAACATTTCAGTTTGCAGTCGTGTCCATCACTAGGCTCTGCTGCACTGCATCTTTCGCAGGTGGGTTTATCCGGGTGCGGGCAAACGTCGGTTCGATGCCTCATTTGAGGGCACGGGTTGTATACCTTGACCGTGTGTCGATAGGGTAGGCAGCGTAGCTCGCCTCCATAGAAGGTTATGTACCTCGGTACCGTTCTTCCCTCGAAAGTTATCAATGCGGTCGCACATGGCCCTAGCATCCGCGCTTGTAGGATGTGTCTTTTGTGTGCATACAGCCCGCGCATGAGCTCCGCGTCCGTCGTTCCCTGAGGGATGCCATGGGCCACTCCACGAGCTGAATTCGCCGGTGGTGCGATATATGTGGCCACTGCATACTCCTTGGCGCCGAGATGCACAGTGTTGATGTCTCGTATCCTAGCTACCATGTCTTCGCTAGAGGTGCTCACTACTGCGATGTTCTGCTTGCTTTCTATCCGCACGATAAGGTTCTGGGTCGGGGTGGTGCGTGGGTATCCTTCCGGCGTGAGTACTGCTCGGGCGATGACCGGGGTCTGCCACTTCGAAAAGACGAGACCTTCCCTTGGCCTCAGTATTACTTTCAGGTGCTGCATCGGGAGCGGTGGTGGTCTGCGCGGCGAGCGCTGCTGTGCTCTTTTGACTGTGGCAAGCTTAAAACTGTGCGTCCTAATTTCCCTAGTATTTAATTTACAGACAGTATCCTGGAGACCTGGCTTCACAGCAAGCGCTGCTAATGCTTGCGTGCGAGGCCGAGAGAAAACAATGTTCCCTGCTTTGTCATCAGCTGCAATGAAGATACAGCTTCTTCCCGTAGGAACTGCTGCCGTTGAAAGAAGCTTTTCCACCATGAACAGGATCTTAACATCAGATAAACGTCGCATGACGCCGGCCCGTGTGGACGCGCTGATGAAAATTTCTATAGAAGCTTCAAGTATCCCCAATATTAGAAACGCAACAGACGAAGAAAAGGAGGAATATTTGGAGTTTGTGGACCGAGCCTACATGTTGTAGGCCAAGAAACCACGCCGGGTATTGTAGATACGTGCGAGGTGACACGGTGCAGCTGCATAGTTTGTGTACAGTCCCAGTTTTTTTATTATTATTTCGTGAATGTGGCAGCCATGGTTGGCCTAGTAGTTTCTTTGGATATTGTATGTACCGGATTGTAGTGCACATGATGCGCATATGAACGTTTTGTTGTAAGTTGTTATATTGGAAGTGTGTTCCGAAAGCTTCCGAAATCGAAATCCTGAGTAACTGGGTTATAAGATTTCGATCTAGTAACAGTTCGGAATCTTCATCACCATCATCAAATATAGGCTGATGATGATGATGATGATGATTCCGAACTGTTACTGGATCGCACCCGAGCTATAGAACGCATGACCACTTACGGATCCTACGTTTTCTCGATCCAGTTACAATGGAATTAAATCTCAATGCGTTGGCTAACACGCCGTATACCAAAACCAAAGTGCACTGACCACACCGTCTGGCTTGTAGCGCATGTGGTGTTGGAAGCACGTGGAATAAAGCCGAAAAGCAAGTGCAAATTTATTGAAGAGTTTGGAAAAGAGTTTCCCCTTCAAATAAAAGAACCTTGGAATAAATCTTCAATCTCGTTTTTCTATCCGACCGGTCGGATAGACGCCCCGAGCCCTTCCGTGGGCGAAAACCGCGTCCAACGAACGAAGTAGTCACTGCAATGTATCGACTGATAATAATTTGAAAGCTTAATCATAAACAGCAGAACTTATTCAGCAGAACGGTACACACGCTGTTACGATCGTCGCGCATTTTTCGTAGCTATACTCATTGCGTTCCAGTTACTTTTGTGCTTCAATGCATAAAACGACGTTCTGTTAAGAAAGTATAGCTGGAACGCCAATGCATTTCTCCGCAAAGTTCAGTAATTAATATCTCGAAACTGGTGTCATCCTGAGAATTTGTTCCAAGTGGATCCGCCTTGCGAACTCCACGGCTAGAATTTGTAAATTGCAATATGGACCCTAAAGTAATAGTTAAAAACTTATTTAGAAATTTTTTGTTAATTAGTTACTTATGCATTTCAATTTTTTTTGTACAAGTAACGCCCGCCTCTTCGAGTAGACAAGCTCATGAACTAGAATTGTGCTATCTGCCACAGGCAACCTTTAAAATTTTTTGAAAGTGTTCGCTGAAACACCCGGTATGCACATTGGTCTAAGTATATAGAGCGCTTCTCTTAATACAGTGAGCCGGTTACTAATACGGCACAGTTAAGCCATGCAACGCGTGTCCCTTTTGACGCAAAGCGCAAGCTTAACATGATATAGGGTGACCTTCAGTTTTTTATCCATGCATTTACCGGCCGTGGTTGGTTAGTGGGTTTGGGGTTGCGCTGCTTCTTCGAGGTCGCGGGATCGAATCCCGGCTGCGGCGGCTGCATTTCGGTGGGGGCGAAATGCAAAAACGCCCGTGTACCAGTGCAATGGGTGCACATTAAAAATCCTCAGGTGGTCAAAATTAATCCACAGTTCCTTACTACAGCGTGCCTCGTGGTTTTGGCACCTAAAATCCCAGAATTTAATTTTAATCCTATATATTTAAGGGGGTCGACCTGTGAAATGGTTTCTTAGCGGTACAAGAGGCGAAATGTGAACAGGAGCACTGATAGTGATCGACACTCTTAGACATTCAACATCATCTCCGAAGTGTGACATATCACCCTTGTTAAACGGTGATCGAAGTGTTTTGTGGTTAATAATTCAATTAAGGAAACGCAGTGTCATCATCATCAGTCTATTTTTATGTCCACTGCAGGACGAAGGCCTCTCCCAAACATCTCCAATACCTCTGTCTTGCGTATAGACATATGCCTCATGTACTCCTTGATTACACAATGCCTCCATGTCTACTGGCATCTCTGCTCAATCAAATGCCTTTTTGTAATCTCTGAAAGCCATATAGAGAGGTTATTTGTACTCCTCAGATTTCTTAATTACCTGATTGATTACATTGATGTGATCCATTGTAGAATCCCGAAGCCAACATGTTTTCTTGGTTGATTGAAGTCAAGTTCTGCCCTGGTTCTGTTAGAAATGGTCTTGGTGAATATTTTATGCAATGCTGAAAGCAAGCTAATTCTTTACCGTCTCCCTTTTTATGGATTAGTATAATGTTCCTCTAGCTCTCTGGTACACGAAGTTTTGAGGCGTTGCGTATAAAGGACCGCAGTTAATATATATCAACGTAGTATATATGTGTAGAAAATGACATTGTATAACTGAATTCGAGATGAAAGAAAAAATTTTTCATCCCATACCGAGAAACATTCATCCGGTATATAACGAGGGCCGAAGAATCGCACGGGCTAAAGCCATCCTTCAAAGAGTTAATCCGTACGGGGCAGATGCACTCTTCGTTGACGCCGCCAAATACGGCAGCGAAAACAGGTTTGCAATCTCGGTCGTAGGCGCGCGCGCGGAACGCTGATTAGCGCTGCGTCCGTTTGCACTAAGCCCGCAAACGAGCGGAGGAAACCGCGATAGCCTTAACCGCGATAGCCTTGGCCCTTAACGCTGCCAAAGGCCCAACGACTGTTTTCTCCGACTCGTGCACTGCCGTCAGGGCCTTCTCGTCAGCCCTAGTATCCAAGCACACGGCTAGCCTAGTAAACAAATCTCTTCAAAATACTGCGGACAACGAGACAGGAGGTCACCACATCGCCTGGTTCCCGGCCCACGTTAAAGGAGTAGTTAATCAAGCGGGTTGCAACTCCAACGAGCAGGCCCACTGCCTAGCGCGTGCATTCACGAACCTCGCCCGGGCTAACCATAGGTGCCGACTACGGGGGAGGGTGGGCTCCGGGGCTCGAGCCCACCCCGGAGTTTTCCGGGGGAAGGGGGGCTCTGCCCCCCCCCCCCCCCCACCCCCCGGCGATGCCGAAGCCCCATCCCCCGCCCCCGGCCCTCCCCCCGCGCCTAACATGTCATTACCAGAGTCCTCTTATCCAAACCGTTTATGGTTTCTTTTGAGTTGCCTCTACATTTTCTCTTAAAATGTTATTGTGGCGAACAGCTAACTGCATCACTGTTGACGCGGACGTGCACGGCTTTTATTCATAATTTCGCTTTATTTCTGAAAATCCTGGTTATAGGAAAGCAAGCGCATTAGAAGCACCAATGACGGTTCCCTCTTCCGTATTTTTTCACTTCAACATGTTATTTTAATTTCAAGTGTGAACACCATGCACAGACACATTATATTTCCATGATATTTGAAAGAAATTTATGATATTTTGAAAGAGAAAGAGGTAGCCAACTAACAATTATTTCTAATGATATGGATAGCCTATGTCTAGAGAATCAATATGTTGCTGTATGTTCAACTCACTACAAATTGCTTTGAGAACTTTTTTGACACTCAAAAAGACCTGCAGACTTCAGTGACCCCTTCGGCAGAGTCTTTTATCAACGGTGTGTGAAATGCACGTGAATGATACGTGTCTCAGCATTGCTTCTCTTTCCAGTAGGTAATGCTAGCGGCTCATGAAAAAAAAAAACATAATTATTTACAACATTTATTAGGGATGGAAACATCGCAACGTGCATGCAGAGGCCATAAATATATATAATTAACTTAGTAACCGAAGTAAGGCCAAGCCGGATTCACTCGAAATCCCAATCAATAGCAGTCATGCGCAGCAGAGCTTCTACAAGGACTCAGAAAAAAAAGAAGAGGCTGCAGCTTTGCCGGAAAGGCGAAGCTGTATTAATGATAGCGAAACATAAGACAATTACACAAAAAAGATTCTTCCCGTATAAATCCGTGTAAGAGCCGCACTCCCAACTTGAAACCGAATATATTTTTTTTTAAATCCAACCGAGAAGCAATCGCGTTCAGCGCGATTCCGATCGCGCTCCACTGCGAATTTTCCCGCGAAGCGTACTTTCGCGCGTCGCAAATATATAAAAAAGGTAGGTTATCACTTAAGAAGACAGGAGAGGCGCCCCGCCCTGACCACTGAAGCGCAGCAGCCGATTTCCACCGCGACTAAAGAAATAGTCCCGCTGACGCGACTCGGCTAAGCTCGAAGCCCGGGCTGCCATGTCCTCCGTCGGCGGGGACATGGCAGCCCGGCTCATGGCGTCAGTCTAGAGTGCACGCCCATTGGTGGATGCTCGTGTGCATCCGCCTTTGAGGGGCAAATGCCGCTGCTTTTTAAAGTTGTACACAGATGGCGAGAGGAGGCGATCGCGGAGGTTTACGGCGGATTTCATACTCGTTGTTGGAAAAATTAGATAAAATGCCCCGGTCCCTTGTAAGGCTCGTCAAAATTGCGGCAAAAAAGTGCGGCTCTCACATGAGTCTGTACGTTGGTTATATCAGCTATATGAATTGTAGCAACATTTGCTCAATAATTAAAATAACAAACATCGTGCAGTGCACGGACCATGTAAACCTGTAAATATCTCGCTGGATGACCACGAGCAGTCGCCATCACAACGCTGGCATTATGATGAGGGCCGGCAGCGGGGGCGAACGGTTCGTACAGCCATGCGATTCACCGTGACTCCAAAAATTAGATTCATCATCATCTGAATAGTTTTATGTCCATTTTTATGCGTCGGCGATCTCCAATTACCCCTGTCTCTTAACTTAGGCTATGCGATCTGCAACACTTGGGGCGCGGAAAAACAGCCTAAGAAGGAAGACAGAGGACATGAAGTTAGCAGCCATCCCTGCTCGCCCTTGATCATTGCACCCCCCAATGATTACCAACAATTGGATACGGCACGCGGGCCGCGTAAGCGTCAACCGCACACAGTAATTTGCAGCTGCGGCAGGGCTAGATGAGAAGACGCGTGCTCTCCTCCCCGTGCGCGCATTTGATCACGTGACCTCCAACTAACCTGAATATTGTGCGCGTGGGAAGATAATGTCCATCAAGTGTTACGGCTCAGCGTTACGGGCTTTTTCTCGCACCCGTAGTGCATGGGTCGCTCACTCATATGGCTTTTGGACTTTATACAGAATATCGCGGCGCTGACGACAGCGATAACTTGCCTGGAGCGTCGATACAATTGCTGTCGCAATAAACTGAGAAATAGAAAGCAGGCGTCGAGCTCGCTTCTACCGTGGCTGCGGGCGTTGCAATGTGCACCGGCTACAAACACAGCATGAGCACCAACGACAAAACCAACAGTGGGCACCTCGCTTATCGGTACTTCGCCAGAACCCGTCTGACGCTGAAAAGGAAGCGTATTTTCCACCGGATAAGCACCAGCGGAAACATAACACTAGGCGCGCGGGGAGACAACACACGCGAAGGGACCAGCCACCTCGGATGGCCCAAGCTTGAACTCGGCGCAGAATGAAGCCGTGAGCCACATATGGATGGAAGAGGCAGGAAAAGTAGAAGTTGAGGACCCGTGTGTTCTAGCCGCTAGGCGAAAGAAGGCTCCACGCCGCTATCAAGAAGGTTCCTAAGCTCACGTGTTTCCATGAGCGAGTGACATGTACCGCCAAAAGTTCTATGAAGTACTTGACACAGTGTTGTCTTTGTTAATCAACAGGTATCCACCTGATATGTGGCAGCATAATTCCCACATTGAGCAGGTTGCCATAGGGAAGGAAGGCGAAGCATATATAACATAGTTCTACGGTGACGACCTTGAACCAGGACGCCTGATTTTGCACAGAGATATGCTGATTGACATTTTTAAGCCAGCAAAGGTCGGCATCATTGCACACATTTGGGGACGTCGTGCACATGTTTACGGGGGGCAAGGGCGAACACCTGCGAAACCTTTTGCCGGAAATGGCCAAGTTCAAAAAATTGCGTTAGCCATACCGGTCTCGTCGACCACATCCGGGAGGACCTTTTCTTGCCTTCGGCGACTGAAAATGTACTTGCGGTCGACGACTGGACAAGCCTGTTTCAACCATCTGGCAATTTTGCACGCCCACAAAGAACTCTCCCGCAAAATCAATTTGTATAAGATTGCCGACGACTTCATTTCCAGATCAAGTGTCCGAACGAACACTTTTTCAATGATGGTGAAGTCATCGCATCAGACAACGAACTGATGTCTTTAATAGGAGAGAGAAAGGCACCAACTTACAAGTCAAAGCAAACCACCTGGCTTAGAAAACAACGCAAAAAGTTGTACAAAGGAACGAAAATGGGGTCCATAACAGCGCAAGCAGAGTGAAGGCATTTGGGTAAGAAAAGAGGCGTGACTGCGCTATAGATGGCTTGCACTGACGTCATTGTAGCCGCCATGTTGATGCACCGACACGATGATAAGCTGGGTCTGTAACGTCACGTGAAAGCTTTCAATAAGATGAATTGGACTGAAGTGCTCGTAGTCGCCATGTTGGTGCCTCGACACGGTGATAAGGTGGGTGCGTGACGTCACGTGAAAGCTACCAATTTGTAAAACTCCCTAGTCTATCTGTGAACTTTCCTTATTAATTTTTATTCGTCGTATGCTGCATTTGCCTCTCAATAACAAAATCCACATTGTTCCTATATTTGCTATCGAGTCCTTTCGCGCTTTTGAGATATCGCTGTCTTATTTATTTATTTGATTTATTTTATTTCACAATACTGCCGGCTTCCATTTGGAAGCCCAAGCAGGAGTGGTACAAACATCGTGATATCAAACTCTTTTTCCTCAAGGGAACAAACAAACAAAAAGACAGGCCAATAGGCAAGGCAAACATATTCTATTACACAGTACAAAGAAATACGATGACACCATCACATCTGCTGCCAATAGGAAAGGCGCAATAAAGAGACATCAGAATATCCAACACAAGCAAAAAAGAAACGATGAACGCATGACATTACAAGTACGACTGTACTGCAGATAAGAAGGAATCGGGAGTGGTTGAACTGACCACACTTTGCGGAAGGGCGTTCCATTCGCGAATTGTTTTGGGCAGGAAAGATGAAATATATGCGCTTGTTCTAGCATGCGGCACTAAAATTGTTTGATTGTGCTTACCTCTGGTCATGCAGTCGCGATGTATTAAATTGCATGTAGTTGTCAAATCTCATTTTAGTGTGTTTGTTAACTATATGTTATACATTGTTATATAAATGCTATGCGAGGGCTCGAATCCGGCAACATTGATGCTTTCAGGTAGCATATGTGGGTTTATTGACCAGTTGCCATCAGCCAAAAAGATCACGTGCTCATGACGCCTGCGGCAGAAAAGATGTTCTACATCCGCCGCCATGGTTTGTGAGTGGTGGCGCTGGCTAACACTCCGAGGGTTAGTTCTAGTAGTAAAAACATAAATACCCCCGAAAGCGGATGGGAAAACGGCTCCGCGGTAGCTCAATGGTAAGAGCATCGCACGCGTAATGCGCAGGCGTGGGATCGTTCCCCACCTGCGGACAGTTGTTTTTTCATCCATTTTCATTTTCCAATAATTTATGATTTCTTTAATTCGATTAGTAAGTGCAAGTAATTTCCCTTATGTTGTCCTTGGTGTCATTGTTTGTTAGCTTCGTATGATATATATATATATATATATATGCATACATGGGTGGCGTTCGGAAAGCTGGTCAGGCCCCAGCCCCCCACCCCCGGGAAAATGAAAACTTTTCCGCCTATGGGGCTAATGGTCCTGCTCTCTCAAAGGATTGCTCCCCTAAACACCCTCTTGCCACCTTTAACGAGATCACATCCCACTACAGACTGAGCAGGAGGAAATTCTCTCCCCCTCACCCAAAATTAAACCGGGCTCAGTCTGTCACGTTCAGGCTCTTACAGACGAGATCGTACCTCACCCCCAGAGCGCTCAATCGGATAGATTCCAACTTCCCGCAATCGTGCTCCAAATGTGGGCACGACTTCTGCTCTTTCGATCATATGCTCTGGCTGTGACCGTTCAACGCGGGCTCTGATCTTCACGACAAGTCCAAGTGGGACGCCCTACTGCAAAGCACGGACTTTACGCATCAACGACAGGCCGTCCAGAGGGCCCGCGACGTCGCCGAGAGCCACCAGCTCCCGGTTCCGTCATGGGCAGAGCCAGCAATTTGATTGGGGTGCCTTCGGCTCCCCCAATCTTTTTCCTCAGGACCTTTCAATAAAGTTCGTGTCAACTGTCAACTGTCATGCTTGAATAGGCGCAATAATCCTTGCAAGTTGGCTCGACACCAAGCATTGTGACGATTTCAGAGATTTAGCGAGGGTTAAAATGCTTTCCGAAACTTAGCATTTTCGTAACTCGCTGCGACTTTTATGCGAGAGTCAAAGTTTTCCTAAAAACGAAATAAACGATCGGCAAAGCGCTTTAACCAACGTTCTTGCATCTATGACTACCAGGAACCGTGCGGCGGTTTTGCATATACGAGACACCTCATGTAATTCACGCGATATCCGCTGCCGGACAGGATTATTTTTAGCGCACAACCTATTCAGCAGCGCTGCGCCGAGCGTTGGTGTTTCTTGGCATCCGGATAACAATCGCCCGTTGACTCACTACAGCGTGCGTCATTTGGGAATGTGAGCAAGAATGACGTTATCTGGTAATAAATAACCTGATAGCTGTCTGCTATTGTTGAATAACAAATATCGTTTGAACGCTGGTCGAGCTTGGCGCCCCTGCGTTTATGAGAGCGAATCATACTTTTTTTTAGCGATACACTAGCTGTCGCAGCGTATACAGTCGTGCTATTGCACGCTGCAGGCTACCTGTTGTGGGAAGCATCGAGATCAGCCGACTGACGCTACACCGGATACACTTCGGTACTGCGGTTTGTTTTGCTATGGCAAGAGTTTTTTTTTTTCTTTCTTTTTGTTTTGCGCAGTACCGAAGTGTATCCGGTGTAACGCCAGTCAGCCGATCTCGACGCTCCCCACAACAGGTAGCCTGCAGTATGCAATAGCACGACTGTATACGCTGCGACCGCTAGTGTATCGATAAAAAAAAAAAAAAAAGTATGTTAGGGTGTTCTAACAGTGAGCCACGTCGGCGTGAAAGAGGTTCCTTGAAGAGTGGCGCGTATGCACTAGAGCACTGCACGGGCTGATTTTTGCAGCCCGAGCCCGGCCCGGGCCCGTTTTTACATTGGGCGGCCTGCCCGAGCCCGATCAAAACTTTTATGGCGAGACCCGGGCCCGGCCCGGGCCCGTAAATATTCTACGTTACCCGCCCGGCCCGGCCCGCCACCCCTTTACCTTAGGCCCGAGCCCGGCCCGAGCCCGGCCCGAGCCCGGCTCGAAACCGGCCCGAACCCGGCCCGAGAATAACTCGCTGCACGTTACATGCGCACCACCAGAAAGCCCGAGCCCGGCCCGGGCCCGTGTCAAAAAACCCGAGCCCGGCCCGGGCCCGGTTCAAAAAGCACACGCCGTGCCCGAGCCCGGCCCGAGCCCGTGAAAAAACTGCTCTACCCGGCCCGGCCCACGGGCCCATGCATTTCGTCGGACACTTTGAAAATTATCTCGAAACTGGTTCAGTCCTGAGAATTCGTTCCAAGTGGATACGCCTAGCGAACTCAGCGGCTATAATTCGTAGATTGAAAGATGTGCCGTAAAATCATTAATTAAAAAGTTAACTAGCGTAATTGTGCTAATTACTCAATTAGGTGTTTTGATTTCTCGTGGAAGTAATGGCCGCCTCATCGCGTAGTTTACATCAAGGATTATAATTGTGCTATCTGCGACAGGCTATTTTTAAAGATTTGGTGCAGCTAAAATGAAACACCCTGTATATATATATATATATATATATATATATATATATATATATATATATATGGCCAGTGGCTGCCAAGTTTCATTGTGTAATCACCCCTTATCCTGGATATGTTGGTGAAAACTACCTTCCGGAATCTCGACAGTTGGCCGAGTTGGTGAACAATCATTGTGGCAGCGTTTGTCCTGTGCGGTCTTTCTGCCTTTTTGTGTCGTGTATTTGTTTTGCGCTTCATGCGTTCCGAAGAAAACGACACTGTCGAATGTGCAGAACTATTACAATACAATTACATCATTGCCTTGATTTTTTTTAACCTTCCGTTGCACGCCGCGGCAATTTTTGATCAGCCACTGCAAGCGAAGCAAGGGGAAGCGGACCAATCGCAGACGCCGACACCACCCTCCTCATCTACTTTCACTGCGCTAGCTTGGCGCCACCGAAGCCCTCTCCACTTCGGCGTGCTACTGGCATCTTGTCAGCCAATTAGATAAGAAAAACCTGTCAAGGTAGGCAATGCTTTCCACATAGCAAACAAGCGTGACCTCCTATAGGCTATAAACTAGCAGAGCGCTTGATTGGGGTGGCTGACTGGGCTAGTTTGTTATTCATACTGGTAATACACAGCGCGAGAAGAAACACGGGGACGAATAGCAGACACGGACAAGCGTTGACTTCCAACTGATTATTTTATTGACAGACATGCTTTATATAAGCATGTCCAAAATTCTGGACAAGTTATTGAATTTCTGAGGCAGCAGTCAGGCACCAGAATGAGGGCTTTCTCGGTTGGCATATGTTATTCCCTTCCTCACAGCGAGTTTCTTAAGTGTATAGAAGAAAATATTGATAGTTTTGGAGTGTTGCCATTTAAAAACACAGCTGGTGTCAGTTCTATAGGGTTTCTAGACCACTTATCTTTGTATCTTACGTCCACTTTCGTGGAATGGAACGAGGAAACATACATGCAGAGAGAAGGCGTTTCAATTGAGTCTCATAGCTCCTTTTCTGAGTGACCTGTTAGCAAAATTTGATAAAGTGCTGAGTGAACGGTTAAATGGCTCATATGTCATAAAATGTTGAGATATGTAGATGATTATTTGATCGTGTTGCAATGTGATTCATACATGTTTCACCCACAATCCACGCAGGTACTAGATACCTTTCGTGAGTGCCTCAGACCACTCGTGTTGACACACGAGATGGTATGATGATGGTATGGTAAAACTTGATTACGGTCCCTCGGAACGCGCGTCAACACGTAGCGGGCCGCTCCCACGTCGGTACAGAAAGGCCGAGCCTCTCTGCTGCGTCGCGGGCCCGATGTACAGCCCATAGCTGTGCTTCAAGATCGGGGCGACTTAGGGCAGCCTCCCATTTGGACGACGTGACATCGTCGCCGTCGCGTAACGCGGGGCACCGCCAGAGCATATGTTCCAAGTCAGCTAGGTCTGAGCATAGCTCGCAAACATTGGTCGATGGTATCTCTGGATAGATTCTGTGTAACCGTGCGGGGTTAGGGTATGTCCCGACCTGGAGTAATCTGAGTGTTGACGCCTGTGGTATGCCTAGTTTCCTATGTGGCGGAGGATATCGTCTCCGTCCCATGTAAAAATGTTTGGTAAGTTCGTTATATGAGGAGGGAGGGTCCCGGTTGTCCATAACTTCAGCACCGCGCTACCCGGTAGCTACGTGGTCACCGACTCCTCGCGCAGCTCTGTGGGCCGACTCGTTGATGCCAGATAATAACTCCATTCGTTTCCTAGATATGAGGATTCACTTCTCAGCAGGCCATACGTGCTAGCGTTATGAGCCTCGTGCGCAGAAGTCGATTCTTCCTTTCAAGTCGGCTCATTGCAAACTAGTAAAGAGAGCTATAGTACAGTCATGTTTTTCGAACGCTTCGGAAAGGTTATGCTATCACGCCTCGGAAGCAAGTTCCTTGGCACAGGCGAATCGCCTAGAGCGAGCAGGGTACCCACGGCCGCTGCTTGTTTCAGTAGCTGAGGCAATGCACAAGAAAAGGAAGCGTAGAAGTTAACTATGACAACAGAGGAGACCAAAGAACTGCTGAAAAGCGAGACAGAGTTGCCGTCATACCATACATGCATGGCGTGTCCCATCGCCTCAAAAAAATAGGACAACGTGTTAATGTTCAGGTTGTTTTCAGTGCTCCTGAGAAGCTGTCCCAGCTGGCAAGAAGGACCTATCCAGTTAGGACACGCGGGAAGCAGTGTAACATCAAATACAGAAAACCAAAGCTCATAGACTGTGTTCAATGCGTCGTCTACAGGATTCCCTTGTCATGCGGAGAGTGCTACGTGGGCCAGACGGGCAGATGCCTTAACGAGCGCTTGCGTGAACACGCCAATAATGTCCGAAATGGAAGGGAAGGTTTTCTGGCTCAGCATGTTAGCCCGCGTGGGTGTACCCCGCAGTTCGAGCACACCGCAGTTATCTGTGAGATGAGGGATGAGCAAGAACGTTTAAACGACGAGGCAGCTCAGATGGTCAGGGAAAGAAGCAGATGTGTGAGCAAACCGTCGGTTATCCTATCTGACAGGGAACTTAGTTTCTTGGAATGTGTCGGCATGCGCAGCAGGCCACCGTGATTGTTAGCTTTTTCTCTTGGCATTTTTTCAGTTTCTGAGCCCAAATTCGCAAAAACTTCTTACACTAGACTTTTTCGTAAGAAAACCTTTAGCCAATCCGGATGCCAGACATATCATTAGTGAAGGCGGCCAGCTAACGGCAAAGCGAACTTACGAAAGAAAAGATTTTGTGAATCTGGCCCCTGTCTTTTTTTTTTTTTTTTCTTGTCAGGGGAAATGTTTCTTTTTCTTTTAAGTGTTCCTGGAGATGCTTATATAAAGCATCTATGTCAATAAAATAATCATTTGGAAGTCGGCGCTTGTCCGTGTCTGCCCCGTCTTTCTTCTCGCGCTGTGTATTATCACAATCCGTTCGATTGGGCTCTTCAAACAACGCCGTGGGTCACTGCCCGTGCGCATTGCGCCTGTGGTTACGTAAGTTTGACCTCAGGAGATTGGAATAGTGTAACGTTATAGGGCCCTTAATCGACTAACGCTGCACATGCATCCAGTCACGTAATCTTATTTTCTGTTCCTGCCATTCTGGCGAGCATACGAATTATGATATTTCGCGCTTTACTCATTTACGAGCTACGGCGTATGATGGCCTTGAGAAGGGCATCGCGTTCATTGGACGAGATCCCTTTTTTCATCTCGATGCAGTATCCTATTTGGTATCCTATCCGACATCCAAAAGCCGTATTTCTCGAAGATTCGTACTCGATCCGAATAAAAAAATCCTCTGTTCGTGCACGCTTAGCGAGAAGCTTTGAGAATCTAGGCCCGAATTCACAAAAACTTCTTACGCTAGAATTTTTTGTAAGAAAGAATTTCAGCCAATCCGGACGCAAGACATATTATCTAAGGCGCCTGGCCAATGGCAAAGAACACTTACGAAAGAAAAGCTTTGTGAATCTGGCCCCTCGCTCCCAGATTTTACCGCAAGTTGTCTGCATTCTATTTGCAGGACTTCGGCTCTCACATGAAGCGTGATCTGAAAAACAAATCCTTCCCATTGCTAAATTAATGCACAACCCGCTTCATTCGTTTTCTCGCTCAACTTTGTTTTGTTATATGGCGGCTGAAATTGTTTATGCAAATGCCTTGTAACAAAGCGCGGAACCTTCTGAGCACTTCCGTCTGTAGTACGAGCCTCGCTCGCGCCTTCGTGCTGCGCAAAGCCGGCGCGCATTGCGACGGAAGAGCGCGGACGCCTGCGCGCGTCGCGCATTTCCCGCTGGCACGCGCAGGTGTGTCGCAAGTGCCGCTAGCGTCGTCGCTGCGCTGTGGTCGGTGACGCAACCCGGCGGACCGCGCCGGCTGTTCGCGTCGTGAGTCACACCGAGACGAGACGCACGATCGCGGAAGGACAAAGTGGGGCCATCTAGCAGTTGTGGCACGAGTCTGCGGCCTGGTTTGCCAATGCGGTTTCGCCCCTGCGTGGGCGGTGTCTCGTTCTGCCCAGAGAGGGCGCACAGGCTTTACGGAAACGCTCGCTGCCTGCAGAAACCATGGCGGAGATCGGAATAATAAAAAGAAAGAAAAAAAAAAAAAAATCGAGGAGGAGTGTGCCCAGAGCTCTCGGAAACGCACGCGCGCGCAGAAAAAAAAAAAAAAAAAAAAAAAAAGAAACTCGGGGAGAGCCTCCGGAGAGCACGCAGGGGAACCAGTCGCCGGCCGGCGCGCAGCTTTTTGAGAGCGACCGACCGTTTCCACAGGCTAAAATCGCACTTGGGAGAATTTCAAACCGACGCTGAATCCCAGCCAGCACCGATACACTACATCGCCTGAGGTTCGCGCAACGCTGCTAGCCCATCAGCTTTCCATTTTTAAGCGAGGTCGGCCCGTTTTCACGTCTTTCAATCAAGATGTCGCACACCGTGACGGTGACGAGAATGACGACCTCGAGCAGCTCGCCGATGGTGATCAACACGGGATACGCCTGTAATATCCAAGGAGCCCTCAAGGTCGTCGAAACAGTGAGTGTTGGCCACCGTTTAAGCATCTGATCGCCCAAATCTCAAGGTGCCGAAACATTTCACTTTGTACGTGAACGCTGAAACCAAAGTGAAATGCATTCGGACGAAGCGCCGCTATGAATTGCTGAAATACCGAATTCACAAAATTTATTTCGCTTGAACCGCGGCACCGTGTAGTTACCAAAATATGCATATAAGAGCGAAAGCTGGAGGAACGCCGGTCGGTAAACGGGTAAACGTTAAGCGATATGAAATCCGAAACCAGTTGCGCGGGAAGAACAGTGGTGACGTATCGGGGCGTGGTTCTGAGTTCTGCGGGCTTGTCAAAGCGGGACTGCATGCCGACACTTATCTGATAGGTCTCGTGCTTTGGCCATCAGCGATGCAGTGAGGCCACTGGGGCAAATTAGATCGCCGTGAGTTGTACTGGGCGCGGCATGGTGGCATAGAAAAGGCCACACGAAGCGTCAGACGCAACGCAGCGGCCGCTCGTCTGCTTCCATTTTTAGCAGACGAAAAGTGGAGCGCGCCACGGGCGCGCGCGCACAGGCTTTCGGACAGATGCAATTGATTCGCGATGCCCCCGGGTCGTAAACTGGCAGCGCACCCATAGGCTTGTCAGAAAGAAGTACTGCCCCGGTGGCAGTTTGAGCTCACTCTTAAGGTTACACGAGGAGCTTCGCGGTTCAGCTTGAATTCAGTGCAACACTTGCATTGCACCTCGCTCTTGTTTTCTACAAAGGGGCAGTGGTAAGCGCTGTCGTTGGATCTTAATCCCGTTTTGGGCTAGTCAAATCACGGCTGTGCCGGTGACAGCGCTGAAAGTACGGGGAGAGAACCGCAGTCAAAGACGCATGCCTGTTGTTTTAACCGTGGCTCATCAACCTTTTTGCGTTGCCTTAAACGTTATCACGTATATGGACCGTGGCAGTGGGATTATCTTTCGTAGTTCTTCGCGCATAAACTGCTCTTATTGTCTCCAGCAGGTCGTTGGAGTAGGTTAACCTGTTTTCCTGTGGTAGCACGCCTACAGTGCTGTCTTTACGGTGACTTATTTTGTGGCGCGCTCGCCGACTCGTGCTTTATGGCATTCCTGTATATGATATGCGCGTAACGTGGCGGTGTTTTGATGAACAGATGGCGCACAGGGGAGCAAAAACAAAATCGTGCTTATTTTTTACGTCGCTGAGACAGCTTCGTCAAGGAAACAGCTGCATGTTGGGTCAAACAACTGTTTTATTTACTTTCATGTATATACGTATAATATGCATGCATTTATGATTTCTTAAAAGGGGAAATAAAAGTTTATTCATTCATTCATTCATGATTCCAAGCAGGCTGATAACTTTAATGGTGGTTGATGGAAACGCAAGCTTGGGTATGGAGTGCCATTACTATATTTTAACTATAATATAATATATACCTTCGATATGGGCCTAATTGACAACATCAGACAACTCATTGCAATCGTTCTTTGTAAAGAGAGAACTATAGCTGCCTTCTCGTGCACTGATGGTGGGCGTGTCATGTTTTGCAATAGTTTCGTCGGCGTTGGCTTGTTTCCGTCGCGGTTCTTGCTTCAGAGTTACGTCATTTCATTTTTGAGCGAAAGCGGATACCCATGACGGGGGTCGAGCCCCGATAGAGCATACATAAGAGAGCGGTGTTTATCATCGCTGACTCTTCAAGTGGCTAGGGTGTCTGTGACTAAGGAGCAAATCTTTTACATTTATTTTTATCTTTTTTTATGCCGTCGAAGAAAATATAAAGAAATGAGAAGCGGGCAATACATACATGTAGACGGATGTGAAATCGTTCGATGAATATCCTATGCACGATAAACATAAGGTGCCGCATGCATGAGTGTCCTAGAATATGTGGGAAAAGTGGGGGAGCGCTCTTTTGGTGATGTGGACGAGCGCACACGGCGAAAGACAAAGTTTTAAAGGAAATAGGAAGCCGTTTAGATGTTTTACCAAGCCTTGTATTGCATACTTTCTCAATACCTATCATGGTTTCCCGGGGGTTAAAACGTGACATTTGACATATCATCATTGCTCTTACATAGTCCAGTGACTGCGATAGAACCAGTTGACGCATCCCAAGCGCAAGGTACGTAACACTATGGGAGGTGACATAATGATCGTTTGCTTACCTATATAGCTTAAGTGCCTTCCGCAAGATTTCTGTTGCACAAGTGAAGAAATAAGAATGGAACATTTGGTCTATCCGTCGCGGTATAGCCCAGTTACTATGTGGCATTGCGTTGCTGAGCTCGAGGTCGTGGCTTCGATCCTGGCCGCGGCGGCCGCATTTCGATGGGGGTGAAAGGCAAGAACGTTCGTGTACTTCGATTTAGATGCACATTAAAGAACCTCGGGGGCTCAAAATTAATCCGGAATCCCCCACTGCGGCGTGCCTCATAATCAGATTGTAGCGTAAAACCCAAGAATCTGATTTTAATATTAGAATTTCGTCTTTAGAAACGATAAAATGGTGGCGCTCGACGATGATTTTATCAGCGTGTTTTAATTTGATGAAGATACCGATTTCATCTTATCGGCAATCAGCAAAAGCTAACGTTTATTGTGAAAAACCTTATATATTGTTACGGGAGTATTCCTCAAGAGGAGCGTCGATGAAGAAGACGTTTTTGATCTAGCGCGCTCTCGCCCATATGGTTCAGCGCTTCATAGCCGTTGTTATCAATTCGTTGTTATCAATATGTATATTACTTTGGTAGAGCGAATATTTCAAGTAATCCTTAGAAACAGCGCAGCATAGTGATGAAAAATGATTACTTTTTCGGCTACGTATTATTCGTGCCGGTGGACATAATAAACTTTGCTATAATCACTAACCAAAAATTCTGATTAACCTACTCATTAATTAGTTTGACTTTCAGTTTGCGGCGGTCAGCGCTCAAGGCATGTCCAGTTGGTAGCAATACAACGCCTGCTTCGAGGTATTCGTTCCCAAAATCTGCCACGAACGACATTGGTGTTCCACGAGATTTTGTGTAACATTGCGGAATGAAAGCTTTCCGGAAGAAATCGTTTCGCCGCAAGTTTACGGGCGGATATCTCGCCTTTGTATCTCGCCTCTGTATCTTGTAATTATTTGTAGTTCTTAATTGAATTAATGAACTGATGAATAAATATTTGTAGTTCAATTAAGAACTATAAATAATTGCCCCTGTGCTGTCCTTCGTGTCATTGTTTGTTGGCTTATGACTTGACTAATAATAATCGGGCCCCATCGGTTTCCTTTCTTCACGTTCATTACAAAGCGAGGGTCTCGAATCCGGCAGTTTTGATGCCTTCAGGTAGCGTGTGTGGGCTTATTGACCAGTTGCCGTCACCCCAAAAGATCACGTACTACGTGATGCCTACGGTAAATAAGATGCTCTACATCCACTGCCATAGCCGCGAGTGGTGGCGCTGGCTAACACTCCCAGGGTTAGTTGTAGACAGACACGTGGGTATACCCCAGGAAGTGGATGGGAAAACGGCGCCGCGGTAGCTCAACTGGTAAGAGCATCGCACGCGTAATGCGAAAACGGGGGTTCGTATCCCACCTGCGGCCAGTTGCTTTCTCATCCACGTTGATTTCCATTTATATATGATTTCATTAATTTGTTAAACAACTACAAATAATGTCCCCTATGCTGTCCTTCGTTTCATTGTTTGTAGGCTTATGATTTGACTATATATATATATATATATATATATATATTGTGTGTGTAGAAAAACGACGACAAACTTGTTTTGGAAATACGTCCTACTAACGTTTCGGCTGGTGGACCAGCCTTCGTCATATAGTCTTCCAAAAGTTCGTGGTCGTTTTTCTGCATTCCATTAATAGAAATCTGCAGCTATGGCGGCGTCTGTGCTCGGTGTTCACGCAGAACGGCGTTGGTTTTATTGCCTGTCCTCCCGGCAATATGCTTACGGCAGAAAGCTTCCCGCAATGTTTCGTACTTTAATAACAGAATTAAAAATATCAATTGCGGGGTTTTGCGTGCCAAAAGCACGTCTGATTAAAGGCACGCCGTAGTGGGCGACTCCGGATTAATTTTGACCACCGTTGGGGTTCTTAAACCTAAATCTAAGTGCACGGGCGTTTTTTTTTTTATTTTTTTTTTTGCGCGTTTCATCCCCATCGAAATGAGGCCGCCGCGGTAGAGCTGGAACCCGCCACCTCGAGTTCATCAGCGCAACGCCATAGCCCCTATATATAGCTACCGCTGTAGGTATTGACAGAATCACGGTTTGCCCAAAAAATGCGAAACAGTGACAGCAATAGTGTCAACAAAATTGTCATTCGCAGTAGACGTGAGCAGCGACGCGCAAACAACTCGCGCGTAACTGTTGGGCTGAAGTGGGGTATTGTACTATAGGTGGCTCGTGTGACACAAAGGCGCGGTGGTCCAGCCACGGCCACGAGACAAAGTAGCTCGGGTGACCGGAGCCCGGCCAGGTGCGGCATTTTGGATCATCGGAGCCCGCATCGTGGCTTAGCAATACTAAAGTTTGAGTGGCTAAACAGTAACAGGACACTGGTCGAGTTGGAATAAGTTCGTGATGTAGAGCACAAGAAAATACGCACACCAGGAAAAATGGGGACGACAAATTGTCGTTGTCCCTCAACTGCGAAGACCTGTATTTGTAGTTTTTTTTTTTTTTTTTTTTTTTTTTTTTACATTATCAGTTCTCGTGGCTTATATGGGTTGTCGTCTTATCTACACTATCTTGCATAACCGTAGTTGCTCAAATTATTTAGGCGGTTTTTGGTCTAATGTTTCCTCATAAACTGTGAGAAACGCAGGGGATTTTTAGTACTGACCGTACTTGTATATATTCATTTCGGTATGCCTTTTAGCATGGTTTTGCCCCTCGTAACTCACTGAGCAGTTTTTGGGACGTTAAACCTCCTGCCCGGTTTTGCTACTGCAAATATGTGAGAACATCGAGGCTGTAGGTTTTCATTTTGTTTGTACTGAAGATTGGGAATAACGTCTTCAAGTTTCTTCTTTCAATGTTTTTGTTTTGTCAATATCGCGTCGCCAAGTACGTCGCGAGCGCATCCCCGAAGTCCTGTATATATTAATGCCATTCTGAAGGGCTGGAATCGCCGCGCCCAGGGAGCAGACGCGACAGCGCCGGCAATCGCAGTGTGGGGTCAAGCTCCTCACATTGTATATAGCGGGGCTAACTGTTCGTTGCGGCAGGCGACGATCCGTCGCCGAGGGGGGGAGCATTGGCTCATATCGCTTCGCTCGCTCTTTCCTCGCCACTCGATCGATACAACTTTTGGGGACAGCGCGACGCCTGTTCGTTGGGGACAGCGATCGACCACGGCCTCTCGGAAGGAGCTGTACTTGTGCTTGTCTGTGCTGTCTCATGCATTGCAAATGCTCTCTGCATATAATGCTCTACAGACTGCGAGTGTTGGCAGGTCCACATTGCATATTTTGTTACCTGGCCGTTTACTACTATTACGGCTGTATTATTATTATTATTATTATTATTATTATTATTATTATTATTATTATTATTATTATTATTATTATTATTATTATTATTATTATTATTATTGTCATATCATATGGCCGACGTTGTTTTTGTTGCACTTTTCCCGTTTTCTACATGCCGTTGATTTGGAGTATGGTATAGACTGATCGGCCGCGTGCATTACTGCTCGCGGTGTCGCGCACCCACTCCCTAGTCCGGGTCACCATGCGTAGGCATCAGTGTAGCCGATCGACCTCTCCGGGCACTGGCGCGAGGAGGCGGTTGCACGGGAGCAAGCGAGCTGTGAGAGTCGCTCGGGTAAAAGTCAGATTACACCGTGCCGGCGCACACCGTAACTATACCGCTCGTAACTTTTCCTGAATCATTTCGTTGAGTGGTCGGTCGGCATCGGCCGAGAGAGGCGACTTGGTCAGGTGGTCGTTGCGAGGGCTGCGGCACAGCTGGACTCTGACGAAAGCAGAGACGCTTCCCTCTACAGAGAGTTCGAGGCTAAAGCGTGTGGGATCGGAAATCGCGGCTGGCGCGGATGCACAGCGTAGCCGCCGCCCGCGCACCCCACGCACCCACGCGTTCCACGCTTGGCGGCGGGCGCGCGTGGGCGCAGCCCAGAGTCCCGCGTGCGACGACTGGTTGGGCGCGGCTCCAGCGAAAGTCGGTCTCGCGGTGCCCGCGCGCGCGCAACGCCCGTGCCCCGGTTTCACTCGAACCCGTGCTGTGGTCTCTGTCGGAACGTCGGAGACGTTCGAGGGAGGGGCCGCGAAACGCTCCTCTTATCTGCGCGGTGCGGCTGTCATGTGGTTCCATCGTGCTTTCCTTTCTCTCGTCGTTTGCAAGTTCTTTGGATAGTGTGGATCAAGCTATAGCTCGTGCAACACTCACTATGCACGGCCAGTCAGGCTTGACCACACAGATTTATTTATTTATTTATTTATTTATTTATTTATTTATTTATTTATTTATTTATTTATTTATTTATTTATTTATTTATTTATTTATTTGCTTTTCTCGGTAAACGGATCGTTAGTGTGCTTTACGCCGCCTCACCAAAGAAGCTGTCCGTGATGGTTCTTACCGTCCGTGAGGAAATAGCGGAGATCGTCCGTGAGGAAATAGCGGAGATCCTGGCGCAACGGCAAATGGAATATTGAGAAGAGTTAAATAAAAAAAAAGAAAAACAACGAAAGAGAAAGAAAGAAAGAAAGAAAGAAAGAAGAAAGAAAGAAAGAAAGAAAGAAAGAAAGAAAGAAAGAAAGAAAGAAAAAGCACCACTGAGGTTTAATGCTCCGAAAGAAACTCGTGGACTGTGAGAAACGCCGTAGTTGGGGTGACTCCGGATTAATTTCGGGCACCTGGAGTTCTTTAACGTACACAACCGCAGCAAATTGGGCCTGTTGGTATACCATGGTAAAAGAGTTTGTGTTTCGTTTGATTTTCTTCCCTTGTCCTGGCGCTATTCAAAATCTTTAACACACACGCAAAAACACGAGCGTGTTTCCATTCCGCGCTCATCTAATATCGGCAGTCGCGACCGGCAATCGAACGCGCTACCTCGTGCTCAGCGGCAGAACTCCATGGCCACTGAGCCACCGTGGCGGGTAATACGGCCGGCACCGGAGGAATGCGAGTATAATTCGTGGCTTCCTTCATTAATTTTCTGCTTTACAGAATTAATTAATTAAGTCAATTCTGGGGGATTACGTGTCAAAACCATCATTTGATTACGAGGCACGCCGTAGTGGGGGACTCTGGATTAATTTTGACCACCTGGGGTTCTTTAACGCGCACCCAAATGCATGGTACACGGGCGTTCTTGCATTTTCACCTCCATCGAAATGCGGCCGCCGCGGCCGGGATTCGATCCCGCGCCTCGATCGGGCTTAGCTGCGCAACGTCATAACTACTACGCCACCATGGCGAGTGCATTTTACAGAATTACTGTATATGTAGTTTACGCGTTGTTGACTTTGCACTGCAGGCGACCGCTGTATCGTTCATGAAACCTTGAAACGAAAAAAAAAAAAAAAAGTGGGAAAGACAGAATAAAGGAGCAGTGTCATATGCGCATATTTTTCTCCACTCTTGCGACACACTCACGTGATGACTAAACGGAGGAAAATGTCCGTGGCAGATGGATTCGACTTGTTTTCTTGGTGATACGTTGCGTGACCTGTTCTCTGACGTATATGGTGGCGGGAAAAGTGGCGCTTATAGTAATTCGACCGTACGTGACGAGCGCACTGTAAAACTCGCTTCCGTCCTTTCCTCTTGTGACTCACTAGTGCAAGCTGACCCTTATACGTATTCTCGTACTTGACGACTGTTAGTATAGTGAATGCTTAATAAGGGTAAGAGTAGGCACATGCTGGTCTATGGTCTCCTGATATGAGTACCCCAGCCTCTCCTAAATGAGGGTCAGGGCACAAACAAAGGCCAGAAGCCGCGGTTAAAGGTGTCATTGGCTGTTTTCGCATCACCTGTTCGACGTGTCTCTGACATACTCTTAGTGAACTATAAACTGTTACACTGCAACCGAAAAAAAAAAAAAGAAATGTGAGGTTTAGCATATATATTCAGAAGTGAATAATGATGCTTCACAAACCTTTCACGTCGCAAAAAGGATTTTTTTTTTAAACGAGTTTCTTATACTGTACGAATAGAAGGAGGAGGAGCCAGTGCAGCTACGTCGGACGAATTGACTTAAAAGAGCTTATCGTCGCTCATAATTAAGGATCCATACTTTCGGTTAAAACCGAATAAAAAAATGCATCAGCCCATAAAAGTTTACGCACTCGGGATTTACAGAAGAATATAGTAAAAAGAACCGCGAAATCGTAATTAAAAAAGAATAATTTATGAGCCACTCTTGAAATAACAGTAAGTAGGTGCCGGAAGATTGGGTTCGACGATTTCATGGTATGAATATACGCGCATTGGAAAGAAGAAAAAAGCAGTTTATTTTCTAGTGAGTACGGGGGTAAGAAGATTTAAGCCAAATAGGGCGCAAGGATGGGTCCCCGCAACTGAGTGCAGCCAGCTAGACGCATTCCTTCGTTACTCAAGGGAGCGCAATTAAGTGTTTCGACTTATACTTTCTACGGAGCGAGCCATGCATCCGCGTGCGCTCATAGAATTTATAGCCACAAGAAGTTAGATGTGAACAGGTCGAATTCGTGCATGTACATACTTACTAGCGCCTGTCCTCAACGTCATTCCAGCTGTAGTATAGTATGCGTCCTCTGAGTAAGTATAGACTTGAGTTGAAATGTATAGCTACGCCTGATTGTTTTAAATTATTCGGACGGTTAACTTGCTTTCAGCATTATCCGTGCAATTTTGATCTCAAATGTAACTTTTCACCATTCGAAACGCACTGAAATAAGTCTAAGAGTGTGCGACCGCCAGGAAGAAAAGTAAAATAAAATAAAATAAACGCGAGTACCGAAATTTAGTCACGAAAATGAGAGTAGAAAAGTACCCTCAAATTTTGACTAAAATTTTCGCCAAAGAGAGCGAAATGAGGACACGGATTCCCCGATAACTCTACAAGATTAGACGCTGCTGTTGGATTTGACTACAAAGCGCATACTGTCAAGGTAAGCATAAACACAATATTTTTGGCGCGCTTTTGACATTTGAGCTGTGATCGTGGATGCGCGTTGATAGCCTTATAGACGGCTTGCAGAGACGTCATCCTAGCCGCCATGTTGGAGTATACCAGCGCGGTGAGCAGCTGCGTCCGTGAGGTGACGTCACGTGTCAGCTAAGTATATAGCAGACACCTTCGTTGACTGCAGACATTTTCACATTTTTTATGGAACTCGGTAACTATACAGGGTACATACAATGGTCACGCCGGTTGACGCAACCTTTGGTGTTTGCAAAAATAACAATTACTTCAAACCTGCGCGGTGTACACCTTCTATTCAGGAGCTATGATGTGAAACAACGTGAAAATCTGCGTGCTCACTCAAAATATTACCGCGATTGCATTTACGGGGAATGCAAGCGCCGACATCGTGTAACAGCACGATTGTAGCTCAGGGCCTCAATTAAGCGACGGACACCCGCGATCTCGCAGCTGGTCGGTCTTTACGAGACACCCATAGAAGCCGCTCTATAGCACGCGACCGCATCTTATCGGCCTTCTTCCCTCGGCCGCGATGACGCTTCGCTCGTCATCACTTCGTTCCGCGATGGAAGCGTCATGGGACGTGCGTGCCGCTGTCCTTGAGAGCAGAGCGAAAGGTCAAGGGAGGCAGAAGCGCCGCGCAACACGGAACGGCCCCTTCGAGAACCGAAGCGCGAAAACACACGCAACACAAAAGTAAACACGCACATCGTCCCGGAACGGGCTGGCAGCAGGTGTGGCCGCGCGCGCGAGAACGCGATGGCCGCGCCCTTCTTGGGCGAATCGCCGGCTGCTGGCTTCGTCGGCGAGCACGGACAGCCGCTGTTGCTGCTCGCTGGGACGGGCCGACGCCCCTGGAATCGCGCTTCCCTTTAGGGAAGAAGGGCATCGCGGTCGATAAGGCCGCTGCCAGCGATTGTTGCCACGGGGTCTTCTCGGCGAATCCAGTGGCGAGTTGTTGGGCGATGTCTCGCCGAGAAGCGACGTAGGGACAATCTTTTCCTATCTTTAGCTCTGCCTTACAGTTTGTCGATGAAATGCTTCAGTCTCAAAGGCCAACCAACGCTCATGGGCCAAAATTTAGGGGAATCAACACGCAATTTTTATGCGAGGGTCCTGCCCGTTGCTTTTGAGTATGAGCGGAAGCACTCGCCCGCTCATTGCTGTGGAAAAGGGTAGGGGTCTCATTTTTTTAAAATTATTGACATGAGTATCTGGCGGTCGGCGAAACCGCCATTTCGGGCGTTTCGCGAAGGCCGAATACACGGTTACATTGTGTAAATTAAGGCCTGAAAACGAACTTTTGCGAAGGGACCGTTTGCGGAGATGTCAATAACCCATGGACACTGATGCACATTTGACAACGCGCGCACAATTTTTTTGTCTACTCATGTGTAAATTCATTTAAACTGGTAGTCTTTTATTTCGGGCCTAGTGCGAGCATTGATTTCGGGAGAATTATAATAATGTCTATATCGGCAAAAAGTTTCCGGAACACCTAAACAACATCGGTATGATGACAAAAAAAAAAAGCGCGCATTCAAAGCTCAGCCTGAGCTTGCTCATTATTAACGCACTCATTGTAATAGCTAGGATAAGACACTACTGTCACAAGAAAAGAGAAAAACCTGACAACCCGCTTTCTGCTTTCGAGTCATTTTTGACATCTGGTGACGCCAAAGACTTTGACCAGGTTGACCACGCAAGACGGACGCAGACCACTGGCAATCTTAGTCACGGCCGCTGTGCCATCCGTTGCGCATTTAAAACGACATCTCTAGTCGGGCTCATTGTGAAGAGACCACAAGGGTTTTGAAAGGTCAATCTTTAGTCCGCGACCCTTTGCCTTAATCGGTGAGTGCAGCCACTACTTTCCTTCATGACAGACAGACGTTCATAGGACGCTTGACTATACTACAGCCATTCTATGCAAATAAGGAAGTCTAACTTTGTCCTGCAGATGCTCTGAAAAATGTAAAAATAAATAAATAAATAAATAAATAAATAAATAAATAAATAAATAAATAAATAAATAAATAAATAAATAAATAAATAAATAAATAAATAAATAAATAAGACTGAAGATATTTCCACATGACGCAAGAAAGTTTCCCTCTTATTATAAATCGACGAGTATTTAGAGCATAGGCATCGGACGGCACATGGTTGGTACTATGACACCGCTATGGCTTGCAGAAATTCTCATCTTATTTTAATTCACAAGTATTTGTCTTTGCTCAAAAGAGCGTGCTTTGATTTAATTGAATCTGTGCCAAGTTATCTTACAGCGAAGCTGTTAGTCTCTCGGTGGTCGGAATTTTTCGTGTTCTGTGCGCGAACAAAAATTGTCATCATTAGCAATGGCTCATTCCCCCCTAAACAAGCAAAAATGCAATGGCTCATTCTCCTCGTAATGCAGAGGCTACAAGAACTCAGCAAAGTGAAGCGAACAGTGCATACATTCATTGAAATCACCCATGCAACACACAGAACAGCATACGTTTCACTAAAGAACAAGGTCAAAACAAGCATCTGAACCATCAATAAAGCATTGCATCCGCAGTTGTAGTGGTGGTTTTGCGACAGCTTCGCTGGACATGCACTTTCGCAGGCCCGGGATGGCGAGCCATTTTTTTTTTGTTGACTTTCCATAACAAATTGGCCACCGTACTTTATTTGAAACTCTGTGCTGAGTTCGATTTCAATCTGCGTCGACGTTTTTGTAGGGGCTGTGCGACGTATAGGAGCAAAATGAAATTCGAGTACATTCAACACTGACAGCCTCCAACTGATGAAATCGCAACAGGAAGACACTCTGCGCGCAAAGTAGTAATACATACTATGATCATCGCTCCCCTGGTTCAGACACATTACACTTTCGTATAAGTCAATTACAGGGAAAAAAATTTACACCATCTTCCCGTAGGGGAACCCTGAGTAGGTTCCACAAGTTCCCATTAGATTTCAGTTCGTCGTTTCCGTTAGGTTGAGGTACGTAGCTATCGTTATATTTACCGTGCGTTGCGGGAGGAGAATGAGAGGAGCGGAGCGCGCGCGCGCGTCATTATACCGCGAGCTACAGTGGCGCCCCCCAGCGGAGTATGCAGCGCCTACCGTCGCCCCTCTAACCTAAGCTGCTTCGCATTATCGCACGCGGAGCCACAGGTGTTGCCATTCGTTGCGCAATCCGGAGAGGAGAGGAGCGTCGGAGAGGAGAGGAGGAATGCCGAGAGGAGAGATGAGACAAGGAGAGGAGGGGGGGAGGATACGCATGCGCTGTAGGGGTGTGGACGCCGCACGGCGGATGGCTGGATGGATGGAGGGAGGGAGGGAGTGACATAGCCCCGACCATAAGATGCTTCGCATCTAAAATTGAACGCCACATCATTGTCACCCGGAGCCTTCACTAACACCCGGAGCAGTGATAGCTGACCTGACGGCATCAACCACGACGATGACGAATACGGTGCGACAACGACGGTGATGACATGACGGAATCGGGATCGAATCCCGGCTAATAAGAAAAAAAAAAAAAAAGACTTTTCTGCCGACTTCTTCGGCCGGGGTAAAATGATGGTGATACTGTAAGTTTCACTGGAGACTATGGTCCAGGCTTTAATGTCTCAGTACATCTTGAAGATGCTGATTCTGCACAACGCCAGTGCAATTCAGCAGGCACACCCTCAAATGCCCCTTCATTTAAGTGATGCAGGACTGCGTGAACAACGATAAAACGTTGAACGTAGTTATACATGTCGACCAGGATAGAAGCTTGGGCTGGTTGGTTCGACATTGCGAGTCGTAACGCAGTGCGAAAGACACGTCTTGCTTTCCTTCGTGTCTTTCGTGCTGCTTTACCAATCCTAATTTACATAATCGATTCCTATACCTCTAATGTCTCCTTCTGATATCACTGAACAGAGGATCTGACACCAACATAATATGATATTAATCGTCACCATGTCGAACCTTCATTGATGAGTTGTGTCAAACACCCCTGCTGAGGAGACTATAGATGCTCCAAATTGACCATACGGATCGAATTACAGTTGACTTGGGGATGAGAAGACACAAGGCATTACGTTGCTCGACACATTGCTGTAAATTTTCAATACTTACTTCACTTCATTACTCAGCAGTTCCGGGTCGGTTGAAAGGGTTTTGGCTTTTAAGTATTTTGTAATGGAGCATGGAACCAGCGTTGAAGAAAAAAAAAAGGGCGAGTACAGATTCAAACAACGCGACAGGGAAAGCGCAACAGTTGGCCATGGCTCCTTTGTCGCATTTCTCGTCGCTGGCCTCATCTCTCTCTCTCTCTCTCTTTTCTTTTTGCTCTGCTTTTGTATTTTATAACATGGCACACCAACTCGCTACACATCAGCACTTAATAATTAAGAATTGAACTTACGTCCGGTGAAGTCAGTTGACTATTTGTGAATGTTAATGATATTCTTTGCACGAACCGATTTTTGCGTGTGCATGTGTGTCTGCTCTTTAATATGTATGCCGTAAGTATTGATCGATCAGCATTACTCATCATTGTTATCCTCAATTTCATCGTTACAAACCACGCCTTCCACCTCTGCTCATGGGACTTTTCTGAAAACACTTCATGGGGCTAAATCTCCTCGACATGGAAGGGACCAGTGGTTTCCAGACTGCGGAAATATGAGACGTCTGCGCCGGCCGCCATCTGCATACAATACGTACACGTGCAGAAAGGAAACATTAGGTGACGTGTACGCTATCAAGGCGTAGGCCAGTAGCTTACAATCTCCGACGATCTGCGCGATTGACCTCGGGGCTTCCTTCGTGACCCGCGGTGTCTCGCGCAATTGCTGCTCTCTAGACGACGATTTTTCGGCTGCTGCAAGGACCATTTCGGTGGCGTGTGCAGATGCCACCAGACGTCCGTTCACGCAGTAATCCCTCCTTACTGGCCCGTTGCTCAGCGGAGTCGTTGGGCGCCGCTCAAGCCGGGGCACTACTGCGCGGGCCCGAGTCGAAGCTGGCCGCTGCGTCGTCGTCGGCGGCGGCGCCAAGTGCGCCGCAGATGTCCAGGCGCTGTCGGGCCTCCGCGGTCCCATGCAAACAACGAAAGCGAAAGCTGCCGAGGCTCGCTCTTATTCTGTGAAGCCGAAACAATAAGCGTAGCTTATTCCGCCCTCGCTGTTGGCGCGGTGAGGAGGCGACATAGCGTCGAGTTTCGCAAGCTGTATACACGCATGAAGTGGCGCTCCGACGTTTGACCTTCTTGCGCCGTATACGGCGGGATGGGGGCCCTCCCGGGGGTGGGAAAGCAAAAATCGCATACTCATCCCTTGAATGGCTGCCCTGTTGCGAAATGCCCAGAGAGGGGAAGTGATGGCGGGAGGGGGGGGCAACTATGCACCGCTCTCAAGTGCGCCACACGCGCGCACCGGGCGAGGCGTTGCCGCTTCGCCTCCTCGCGCCTCGCGCGCTCCATACCGGACCTGCTTGCGGAAGTGGGCGCAGTGTGTTTTGTTCGCCGTTCGTTTCGAACGTTCTCGTTGTCGGCACGCTCGTGCATCGGTGATCCCCGTTGGCCGGAACGATTTCACCGCTCGATTCGCACAGGGCGAGGAAAAAAAGAACTGTACGCACTCGTTTAAGCTGAGCAGCAGGCAAGCCGTCATCCGCCGACATGTCGCACACACGCACCGTGACCAGAATCAGCGTCAAGAATGAAGACTGCTGCAGCATCCCCGGACTGCTGCGCGTCTCCGAGACCGTGAGCGGCCACTCTCTCTTTTCTGTTCCTTTTTCGGGGGCCTCGCAGGCAGCTGCGGGACCCGTGTGCGCGCTGGGTCCGGTGGTCGCGGCTGTGACCGCGAGTCGCGCGAGGGATTTCTGACCGTACGAAAGAAATCGCTCACCGGCTCGCGTTCTTCGCCATGCTTCTGCCCACGTCTTTTCTACTTCGTTTCAGTCCTTTGTTCTTATAGTGGAACAAAGGCTGCAGAGGCCTTCTGACGAGCATGTAGCTCGTAATGTATCGATGTTTATAGGAACAATGAAGCGTTTTCCTAGCTTGACATATCGTATTGGATTTCTTTGAAGATTAGTCGCCTTCGAGCGAGTTTTCTTTGTTCTGTCGCCAGCTGTCACTTTCTCCCGCCTCCTTAACCCCTCAAAAAAGGGCGAGAGGGAGGCTACTGTTTGCTATATAGTTTCGATTTCTATGTTGACTGCTCTCCTACATGGTTTAGAGGATCAAAACATTGTCTCGCTATTTAACGTTATTACCAAATTTATTTTTGTGCTTATTTCTAGATAAGCGTCTATCTAGCAAACTTGGTATGCTTTTCTTAGGAGGGGGGGGGGGGGGGACGTGCGCGATGAACCCATTGATGATGTAAACACCATGAACCGAAAGACTCAAACGAACCAAACAGACGCATTCAATCCGAGGAAAATTTCGGCTGTTCGCGCACATATGACCCTCTTCAAAAGTATAAGAAACCGCTCCTCGAGTGACACGATCTGTCGTCAGGCCCCTTCGCTGGAGTCTTCATCTTCGGAGCGCGCCTGGCGCTCCAAATTCTAGGAGGTTGACGAATCCCGTCGCTCTTAGTCTGCTCCAAATTCTAGGAGGTTGACGAATCCCGTCGCTCTTAGTCTCTGGCCAGTGCTTCGCAGCAATAAACGATCTGCTTGGCCCAGTCCCAGCACGCAGCCCGACGCTGGTCGCACGTAAAATAGCTTCAGAACTTTTGCCAGACTGCATTTGTATTTCGTCACGTCTTAATTTTAGGAGATGCAATAGACAGAAGGAGGGAGGTAGTTTAACTAGCCCGGTTGGCTATACTCTACACTGGAGGATGGGGAAAGGGAAAAAGAAAGCCAAGCAGAAGGAGACAGGGCTTAATCCAAGAAGCAAAGCAAGCGGAATCGGTGCACGTGGGGCCAGCGTGACTCCGCTTCCAGTGCTGCTCGGGAAGCGTTAACCAGGAATCACCTTTATTTGCAACACCAAGTTGGAGGCCCCAAAGTGAAACGATGCCACAGACATTTTGAGAGTGCCCATACTAGAGGCCAATACAATCAACAGCAACAGGTGAGTACAGGTACACGAAGTACAAGCAGCCGAGGTAATATATTTGGAGACAACGAAATGATCGTGCTAAGTGTTAGACAAATGCCGTTGCAAGTACGAGAAGTGTATGAATCAGTAAAAACGTGCTTTACAGTGTTCGGTACTCGGTGCATGTATGCAATCGCAGTACGTGCAGAGTCATCATACTCAATATGCTTCTGACTCGGCAATAGAAGCTAGAACAAATAGCGCATGTGGTACTTGCGTGCTTATAATAGCGAGAGAAAACAAAGACATAGGAGAATACAAGAAAGGTCATGAAATCAGTGTTTCACCTGCACGTATGCTATTTCAAATGGTGAGCAAGAAGTTTAATATTAACATGTGAATCTAGTTGATTAATATCTGAATTAGGTCAGCGATTATAATATATATATATATATATATATATATATATATATATATAATTTTGGACAGGTTTGCCTGGTGGCACGCCTAGCATGCTACTCCGGATGGGAACGATGAAAAATGAAATTATATGCACAGTGAACGCCACATATACACAAAGCACCCACCACAAGACACAACAAACTGTCTGATTGAGACAAGTGTCTCTAAGTAAGTTTAAACGTGCGTTCGTTGCTCGAGTTGCGCAGGCAGCGTTAGCCCATGGGCCAAGTAAGTACGTGTCGTAGCTCAAGGGATGACAATCTTTGTCGAATATTCGGTGGGGACATTAGGGCTGATCTTTAAACGCAGATTAAGTGGGCGATATCTACCCGACGTTGCACGCAGGCCACAGTGGCGATCGATCTTATCCGTTTAATTTTAAATAAGAAGTATTTAGTATTTGCGACATTTAGCCGAATGCGGTGTAAACTTGCCCGACCACGCCCGTGAATGCCACACGGCATGCAAAAGTGGTGCACTGGATCGTAAGTGCGAATGGGTCCGTGCTGCTGCTCTGCGTCGGTCCAGATACCACGATGTGTGCGCCGCAAGTACTGCACTTTAGTCCTTAAGGAAAAGAGGTACGGACCTTTGGTGTTCACACAAAGTGGGATTGGGTGATACGTTAGTTGTAGGACGATGAAAGTTATGCTTCTGTATGTGAAGGAGGGGTGTATACCTATGTGTACAAGGGTTCCTGCTCTGATAAGGTAAAGTACAATGAATAGAGGCTGTATTGGGAATTCCGTAGGTTACGTGTCTTTGTAAAAATGTTCCAACGTTCTCAACGCTGTCTTTTGCAGTTCGCTTGTAGTTGCTAGCAGACGTTCATCATAATCCATCATAATAGTGCACAATGCGATAAACAATATATATATATATATATATATATATATATATATATAGGATAAAATTCGGTAATTCGTTATTCCACTCACTGCGCTATCGTTTTGCACAGGATATACGCGGGCAATCTCAAGGTCAGAAGGGAAAGCGGCGCTGCAAACGTCACGCTGGAGCGGCAGACCAACTCCAATGTTAAGCACTGCGTCACAAACAACCACTCACGCAACCCCCCCCCCCCCCTCCCTATCCTGTAAATAACCTTTCCTGTAGTGCCCCCCGTGGTGCTGCTTCACTGTACGTTCTGATAGACATAGTGAGCCAGAAACGAAAAGGTGCCGACTCATTCTCCTGGCGCTCATAGGACCGCAGTGAGAAATCCTTCCCCCGTAAAGCCTAAAAAATGCCGCCGAAATCTCGCGCACCGCACGCCTCGGCAGCTGCTGCAGTCGCGCGCCAGTTGACCTGCGCACTTTTGACAAAGGCTGTGCGTCAGGTTTTACAAAGATCATATTTTCTCTGTTTCTACATTTAACACCGTTGCCTACATCTGTCTTTGTCGCGATTTAATGCAATGTCTATTTTTGGCGACGTAGCTCTGAAATAATATTTTGTTGGAACCACTGCTGGCAGCTTGGGAAACCATACTTTTTAAGCTAATGACCGGTTGCGGGTGTTTTGTTGACACCGACCGCCTGTGACGAAACTCAGCGATGAACGTTTGACTGTGTAAATGTGCAGGGTGTGAACTTCTCTCTTCCTTCTCCTCTCTCAATCACTTTTCCCCCTTCCCAAGTGCAGGGTAGCCTACCGGGCTCAGCATGGTTAACCTCCATGCCTTTCCCTTATGACTTTTCGCTCTCTCTCTCTCGCGATGGGTTAAAAGAAACCCTCATTCCAAGGGCGCTTGGCAAGTTGCGGATTGTTACTATTCCGGTATTAATAATATACGGGCACCATGCGTTCACATTCTGTGCTTCGTATGACCGTGCTGCAGACTGCTGTATATATATACTGTATCAAATCCAGTGTGAACGACATAGTTCTTGTACAAATTTCTTTAGATTTTTGTCATTAGCCTAGGTTTGCGTGGCCTCTTCTCTCGTCCATGTCCTTTGCGTCGTTTTCAGCGTGGAACTTAACAACCAACTAGCCGAAGCTATCAGTTACTGGTTTTTGAATATACGGAGTGCCTCGTCCGAGGCATAACAACTGGGCAGACATGCACGCATCCGATGTAAATAATGAGGAAATCCAGTGAACTGCGAATTTCGAGGCTATCTACAGCCCTCGTTACTTTTCCGAGTTGTTTCCTACCTGCAATAGAAAGCGCTAGAATACCAAACGTAGTAAATGTTAAAAAAATGGCTTCGACTGGACTTTCGGTGCTGCAGAAATAGCTGACGTCTGACCATTTTCTTCATCGAGGTCGCAGCATCCTGGCATAAAATTGAGTTAACTCAGACGTGGCGTCTCGGCATTGCAAAAATACTTCTCTTCGAACGATGTTTCGTCTCCAGAGGCAACTGCACACCGCGGTACGATTTATGGCCCGTTCAAGCACTTTAAACAAAAACAAAGTCTGGCTGCGTGTCTGTGTGTAAGAGCACGGGTGCCCGCGACCTAGGTCAGTAACCACGCTTCTTCTTCACTCAGCCAATCCAGTGGGGCCGCTACGTTCTTCTCAGTTCACGCAATGTCGAGCACGTAGACTCGCTGCTAAGCTTGGGTGTGACGGCAGCGCCTGGGCCCGCCACCAAAACGGAGCTGCGCCACGCATCCGGCCGTGTCTTGCTTCGCTTCCAGAATAAACAGACCTTGGTGGCTTCGCGCTGTTGTTGTACTTTCTTGACTGGAAAAAAAAAAAAAAACAGTATTAGCGCTGCCGCTTCCACTGTCCGTGCCTCTCTACCGGCTTATTCATCTTCCACGCACTGACTGCTCTCCGCATAAACAAACCGGCGGGCTATATTCGTCAATTAGTGAGCACGAAGTGCACGTTGTTTTAATCGAGCATTAACTTGACGTCGCTGCGCACAAAGTTGAGAAAATGCTGTAGTTGCAGCCGAAGATGGTGGCATCTATGCATGATCCGAAATTGACAAAAAAAAAAAAAAAAACAAGAAAGAAAGAAGAAAGAAAGAAAGAAAGAAAGAAAGAAGACTGATGCGCACTGTACGGGTGACAGGGCCTACGTCTGGAAGATCATTTCTGCTCTTACTTTTGCCGTCCAAGACCGCGTGTATGTCTACACCCTTTGTAAATAAATAAATAAATAAATAAATAAATAAATAAATAAATAAATAAATAAATAAATAAATAAATAAATAAATAAATAAATAAATAAACGGCAAGATCTGTCTCTTTTAGCGTGCATGCTTTTTAATTATTTCTCTCAGGCTCGCTCTTTCCCCCCTTCACCAGCAATTTCGGTCAGGCCAGCGCACGCCCACGAGGCACGGATGTTTGCGTGCTGGAGCCCTCGGGCTCCGGTCAGCCGCTGTGCCCGAATGCCTCGTTGCTTCTCTGTCACCCGGAAACAGCCCAGAGGGGCCCGTAGAATGACTTGTCGACGGTAATCAATTACCAGGGAGACGCAAAACGGTTCCATTTTCCGCGACTACGTAAGCCACTGGCGCCAGCCGTCGTAAAAGTGCGGAGGGGAATGTGTAATTGACCTCGTTGTCCGTGCGCTGTGGCCTGGTGCCGTTCCTTCTACCGGGACTGGCCAGTCCATCTCGGGTGGGCCCCGAGGCATGCAGAACACGGTCACATCGCCGGGCTGCGCCGACTGTGTCGCCTGCAGGCGCGGCCATTTATTTACTCCTCCACTTACAGAGTAGCCAAGCGCTCGAAATCTATGCCATTGCTTGCTACCCTTCGCGTTCGCATGAGCACTTTCCAGGTCATGCTGTTGTCTCGTGCAGCCTGACCAGCTGCATAGAAGGCAAGGGCAAGACGATGCAAGTGAATGCCACTATGCGCGTATACGTACTCGTCAAATGTTAGACCACAGCTGCGCGCGTGACCGGGGCTAGCTCTGGGCCTCGCATTGGAGCCCTTACTGGATCTCCAACATTCCGAAGATCTGGAGTGCGAGAAGCAGTGGTGCCGGAAGTAGATGGCAGGAATAGAGGAGCCGATGTAGGTAGAACTGGGTTTTTATTTATTTTTTTTTTTTGCGCGTTTGAGGACTTGCTGATGGGGGAAGGCGCGAGCCGGCTTTGTCCTCCACCCCTCCAATCTAATACTCTCGATGAGAATTAATTTCAGGGTGGATTTGTTGGAATGACATGGTAAGGGATTCTGGCGCAATATACACACACGGACACCGTGTGTGTGCGTATTCGCGTCTTGTGTCCGCCGTTCCAGCTTGCGCTATCAAAAGACCTGATACTATCTATTCACTGCGCTTCTGGTCAGCGAAAAGTAGAAATCTATTTCATTTTCTTTATTCAGCTATATATGCAACCGGGTTAGCCAATGACCGCATGAATGTTAGCGTGGGAATTCTTAAACCTTGCGCATTTGAATACGACCAGCAGGCACGCTTACTGATGTTTGTGTCGCCATCTTTCGTGTTCCTACAGTCAAGAAGATTCGATGCCGTATTCACCGGCTTTGCTGTTTCATGTCTTGCCAACTCCCCTCAGTGTTTATTTTACGTGTTTCGATGATGGGCAGACTACCAAGAATCTGCTTCAAATCTTGATTTTATTCACTCCCTTTAGCGTTTGGTCTAAGAGAGAAAAAGAAGAAAGAAATGAAAAAAAGAAAGGAAAAAGAACTGGGTGTATTCGTGAATTTCCTTGCGGCAGCGTCTGCACCTATAGATGTCTCGAACCATATCCTTAATCTTGCGCGATAGCCCTTTCATCGTGATACCTCCGAAAAAAGACAATGCTATTATAGGTGCCTCTTGTTTCCGGCTCGGTCTTTCATTAAAATTATCATATTACGATTTGTAAGCTCATGTGCACCTACATGTGGCCAACGTCACTGTCACCAATATAGGGTAAATTAAATGCTCTGCTTCTGTGTGTACCTTCTGATGACGGAGGCAGACAGACGGGCAGACAGGGTATATTTATATACCTAGTAACGGCAGAAAGCCGTATGAATTCCCTTTGCAGAACAATGCACTGCTTCGACCGTAGAGAGCACCGCTCGAAGTTTGAGCATCTTCGGTCTTGCTCTCCCAATTCCTCCAAGTGTTTTTTCCCCTTAATAGCGACGCACTAGGGGCCGACTGGAAGGGACGACCAGAGCACCTATACCGCGCAGATGCTTTATTGTCCGCGTGGCCGTGTTTGCCAACGCTGCGCCCGTAAGCGCCATTCATGGGCATGTCGGCCGGTTCCGCGTTTCTGCGCGGCGAGCGTGAGCCGGTCATCGGAGCGTTTCTTTTCGGTCTGTCGTCCATTCTCTCGTGTTGGAAATGCGTGTTGGTGCGCCGGCCGTCCTCTGACCAGGTCAAGGATCAGTACTGCGCGGAGTGCTCACGCTGCCTGTCCCGTGCGAGCGCGCATTAGGCAGGACGTGTTCCGGAGGAATCTCGTACATGGCCCCGCCGAAAGCGGCTCTGTATAATAAGCAACTGCCACCGTCGCCCGCGAAGGAATCCGGAAAATGCACGCTTTTGGCATGCCAGGCTTGCATTCGCTCCTTTGGCCAGTCACTTGCTGGTTTGCTCATGTATAGCGATTGAACTGCACAGGTTCCTCTGCAGCTCGATTTCCTTGGTCGAGGGGACATCGCAGTCCGTTATAACGCTCACGTACGTCTCACAAGCGCGCAATAATTAAAACAGAAAAAAATCTGGAGGGTAATAAAGTGTTTAATAAGTCGTGTATCTTAAACAGTTTGTAAGTATACTGCTCCGTAGAGATAGGCAAAGGAATATTTGCAGGACTGTATCGACCAAGGCTCTAGCATTTGCAGTTTCACATCGTTTTACAGCAACACGTGTTATATACCGACTCTCAGCTGCACTTTCAGCCGCTGGGACACTTGTCGTCTGCAATCGTATCCATAAATGAAGAAAATCTGTAGGTGCTTTCGTTCCGAATAAAACTAGCTTTATCGATATAAACGGAAAATTGTCGATATAATTAGAAATTCAAGACAGGCACCGGCTTTACTGGCAGCGTGTATATTCTGGGTAATAAACTCCATCTTCAGCTGTGACATGGAGCCCAGAAACTTGCGTTGCCGTAACCTTTCGCCTACAACCACGCAGGCTGGTTTTCTGCCGCTTGCATCTGGAAATATATCAATATGTTATATGATGCTAAGCTTTCGGTCATGGATGGAGGTACGCGCACGTACGCATGCAGCGGCATTGGGACGGATAACGCGTGTACTCACTTCCTGCTACCTCGAACGCCCACATAATCTGCCCCTATTTTTGTACTTACGTAACGTCGCGCCCCTACCTGTCTCCGAGTGTCACAATCGCCAGCGCTTGCTAACATGTCTACTTAATCGCGACGCCAGGCCCGTGTCGCCTCTTACGCAATGCATGACGGCCTGGGCCGCTGGTTCCGTTTCAGTCTGCGCGAGCTGAGGGCGCGTTGTTCGGCGTAACCGCAACTCCTGTTGCTACGGCAACTTCTAATCGAAAGCGCGGTGGCAACGGGATTAGTCACGTCTATTGTTAGCGCTCCGGTGTCGCGGGTGGGGTGGGGGTGGGTGGTGGTGCGACGGCGTGCAGCGGACAACCTTGAATGCTGCGTCCCCGCGGGTGCCGCGCCGAAGTGCGTTGCGGGCCCCGCTGGTTACGCAAGGGGCCGCTCTGCGCGCCACGCGCGCACGGAGATTGGCAGGACCCGCGGTCGGCGTGCGTACAATAGTGGGGCCGAGTACTGTCGCGCCCAAAAAAAAAAAGGCAGCGAACGATCGCACCTTACACAAGAATTGCGCACGCATTGGCTATATCCTCGGCATAAGCTGAAACACGACGCAGTCATTACACGGTCGCCAGTATGCGAGGCTGTGACATAGTTAGGATACTGAGCTTAGCGGCCGCAGCACGCTCAGAAAGTACTTAAAGAGCTAGGTTTTCGGGCAAATCAGGCGCGAGCAGCGCTCTCATTTTTTTTTTTTCTGTTTTCCCAGTTTCTGTTTCTGTCTACCTTAATGGCACGTATATGCAACGGCGCGTACTATACATGTCGGTACGTCGGAACGCCCAGCGAACAGATAGCGTGGGCGCCGCTTTTGCTGCTTTCGTAAGTCCGCTAATTTCGTAGCGTTTTGCCCCGGGCTTGATGCAGCGCTTAAAACAATTAACACGCACTTAGACACCTATAAGCGGGTGCCTTGTCAAGTGCTTACTGAAGGTGCCAGCCTCGCGTCACGCCTGCATTGTGCTTACGCGTTGTTCGTGCCGGCGTAAAATTTATTTGGAGTCTGCCCCTTTGTTTCCCTGTTGCGCCATTCACTTCTGCCGACCGCCCGAATCGATCCCCTAGAGTTGGTTGCATCATTACATTGAGGAACAACCTACTAACCTTTTTCGCACCTGTTCCACTCGGGACTACCCTGAGCTATAAGATTTTTTTTTTTTCGCAGAAAAGAATTGTGGTTTGCGGAAACGAAAAACATATATCGCAGTTCTGTGAACTGCATCCGTTACAGCATCTAAAGCGGACAAATTTGGTGCATAAATTTACAGCTTACGTGAATGTGTTGCAATGCTTACGAGGGATTTGCAAATGTCCTACTCACAAATTAGTGGCATATTTCAGAGTGGTGTATAATACATAAAATCTGTCCGCTTTAGATGAATTATTAAATGCAGTTTACAGAATTGTGATATGGTACTTAAGTTTTTTTTTTCAGTTTCACCGTTTCCAACAAATTTTGTTAAGGAAATTATGACCTAAATAAAAATCTGAGGCCGAATTCACAAAGCTTTTCGTTCGTAAGTGCTTTTTGTCAGCCACCTATATACGCTAAAGCTATGTCCAACACCATGATTGGCTGACACCTGCTTTTACGAACAGTTTTAGCGTAAGAACGTTTTTGTGAATCCGGCCCCTGCTTCCTATGGTCACTAGATTCTAACTTTTTATTTAAAAAAATTATGGGGTTTTACGTGCCAAAACCAGTTCTGATTATGAGGCACGCCGTAGTGGGGGACTCCGGAAATTTTGACCACCTGGGGTTCTTTAACGTGCGCCTAAATCTACGTACACGGGTGTTTTCGCATTTCGCCCCCATCGAAATGCGGCCGCCGTGGCCGGGATTCGATCCCGCGACCTCGTGCTCAGCAGCCCAACACCATAGCCACTGAGCAACCACGGCGGGTACTTTTTATTTTAAATGCAACAAACCTCACCGAATTTTTTTTTAACTCGTAACTGTTGTTCTCAGTAGAGAAAAGATACGAAGTCATTTTTGCACTTCGCATATGTGCCTGCTTATCGACGCAGAGGAAAAGGCGGCTTTTGGGAAATATCTCTTTTTTATTTTCCCTTTGCTAGTGCTTGAAGCTTTCATCATTAAATAACGTAATTTTTAGTGCACTTACGTGCTTAAATTTACGCGATAAAAAAAATTTGTGGCAACGTAAACTGGCGCGACGCTAGGCTAGCTAAAATGTTGGAAAAAAAGAAAAGAAAACCCTCAGTGTGATTTTTCAACAAAAACATGCCATATATCATGGAAAAAATCACGATGGCTGAATGACTGCCGTTATGGACGTTTCTCTAATAACCGTAAGTGTAACCACAGAACAGCTACAAACAACTTGTATAACTCTACGGAGCCTATAGCCGGGTAAGTGTACCCAGAGAGAAAGGGAAAAGAGAGAGGCGGGACGGACAACCACACACGCTTCTGGTTTGCTCTCTTTTGCACGGGAAGAAGGAGGACAAAAGAAGAAAACTAGGAGTGAGAGAGAACACTCACTGTGCGCATGCGCGCACGGTTGTGAAAATCATGGACTCTTAGAATTATTCGTAAGAGAAAATTATAGTCAATCCGGATGTTGGACTTAGTCGTCCACCATCACTAATGGCGGACGACCAATTCCAAAGAGTACTTACGAACTGAAAGATTTGTGAATATGGGCCCGTGTCGATACAACCTTGACGTGCACAGTAGCGTAGGCCTAAAAATGTACATGCAAACGTTTTGAAAGGACACCTCATATCGCTTAATAACCAGGTCAAATTAATGAAGGTTTTGGAATTAATTGATTAAGAAAGCTCCTCTAATTCAAGCCAAGTCTAAAAATACACCGCGTTACTAGCAAGCTTTCTACCTACTGGGGCGGCAGCACAATGCTCGCTGATGCATGAGGCATACAGCAGTCAAAGAGAGAGAGAGAGAGAGAAGTCATAGGGGAAAGGCAGGGAGGTTAACCAGGCTGAGCCCGGTAGGCTACCCTGCACTGGGGAAGGGGGAGAAGGGATTGAAAGAGGAGAAGGAAGAGAGAAGTTCACAGTTCACACCTGGCACATGTACAGTCAAGCGTTCATAGCTGATTTTCATCACAGGCGGTCATACAGGCTTGTGCACTTCAAAAAACGCAGGAGCGCCTTTGTAGCCCTGTACATAGAGGACGCACGAGGCCACGGGCCCAAAATCTTCTCCTCCGTAAAAGGCCTGTCGTCTAAGTGCCCCAAAGCAGTCCGAAGGGCAATCCTCTCTTCTTCGTATCTAGGACAGTCACATAAGATATGTCTGGTGGTTTCCTCAATACCACATGTGCTGCAGTTGGCACTGTCCGCCATTCCAATTAGGAATGAATAGGAGTTTGTAAAAGAAACTCCTAATCGCAGGCGGCACAGTAAGGTTTCATCATGTCGTTTAAAACCGGGTAAAAGTTGCAATTGCATCTGTGGGTCCATGGCATATAAGCGCCGGTTAGTAAACTCTGGTGTATTCCATTTTCTTAGAGTTATAGAATGGGCAAGACTGCTGAGGTGCCGCGCTGCATCCGTTCTTGACAAAGGTATTGGTATTCTTTCATATTGGGCATGTGCTTCACGGGCAGCTTTGTCGGCACATTCATTGCCAGTGATGTTGCAGTGCCCTGGTAGCCACTGAAATACAATGTCGTGGCCTCTGACCACCGCTTGATGGTAGCGTAATCGTATCTCTGCTACCAATTGTTCATGTGGGCTGCGGCGCAGAGCTGATAAAAGTGACTGTAGGGCTGCCTTCGAATCACAGAATATAGCCCAATTATTTGGTGATTTTTCGTGCACATAAAGCACAGCGCTACGGAGGGCGGCAAGTTCAGACCCTGTCGATGTTGTGACGTGGCTGATCTTGAATTTCTTGCAGAATGATGCCGACGGAATAACTACTGCACCAGTAGAGCTGGTCAGAGTCGAAGATCCATCTGTATAAATGTGAATACGATCCGAGTAGGAATCATGCAGCAGATGTAGAGCAGCTTGATTCAGGGCACAAGTTGGCAAGTCGGACTTCTTTGTAACTCCCGGAATGGAGAGCCGCACTTCTGGCTGCCGGAGACACCATAAAGGACAAGGTGGTCTTGCTGCAGGCGTGAAGTCTGATGGAAGAGAAGATCGATAGGAGGTTACAATGCCTGAAAAGGTTGCATCTGGTCTACTTTCTGGGAGAGAAGCAAGGCGTTGAGACTGTAGTCGGGAAAGGTGTCGAAGATGATTTCGAAGGGTGTCTGTGGCGACATACGTTCTGATGGGATGTTCCCTGGCGATGGCAATTGTTGCAGCTGTTGAAGCGCATCGCGGTAGGCCAAGACAAGTTCTAAGTGCTTGAGCTTGCATGCTCTCAAGCACTCTGAGGTTTGTCCTCCGGGCGCTTGACAACACCGGGGTGCTGTAACGCAAGAAACCCATAAAGAGTGCTTTGTATAATTGCAGCATAGAGTGCACCGATGGTCCCCATGCTTTTCCGGCGATGGCTTTGAAGAGGTGGCTGATCGAGAGGAATCTTTTCCTTAGGTAGGATACATGAGGGCTCCAGGAGAGGTCGCGGTCAACAGTGATCCCTAAAAACCGATGGTTCTTTTTGTACAAAATAGGCTGGCCATTAATAGACACAGGATATTCGGCCATCGATTTTCGCGTAAAGGCGACTAATGCGCATTTCTCTGTTGAAACGCCGAGACCTTGTCTCTGAAGATAAGTAGATGTCCTCGTTGCAGCCTTTTGTAACCTTGCGCGAACTTGCGGGCGAGTTACTCCGGAAGCCCAGATGCAGATGTCATCTGCGTAAATTGACAGACTGACAGGCTGTGGCAAGGATTCCGCCAACCCAATCAGAGCCAGGTTGAACAAAACTGGGCTTAAAACACCACCTTGTGGAACCCCACGGTTGGTATAGTGGTCGGTAGTTTGACCATCTTCAGTGACTACAAAGATGCTCCTTTGGGTCAAGTAGCTACGAATCCACCGAAAAGTGCGGCCTCCGATTTCAGCAGCCACGAGTGCGTCAAGAATTGCTTCATGGGAGACATTATCATAAGCACCCCTCACGTCTAAAAATAGCGCTACAGAGATGCGTTTGGATGATGTTTGGTGTTGAATCGACGACACGAGATCAATGACGTTGTCGACCGACGAACGACCACGTCGAAAGCCTGTCATCGCGTCTGGATAAACATTGTAATGTTCAAGAAACCACTCGAGGCGCGTGAGGATCATCCTTTCCATCAACTTGCCAACGCAGCTGGCGAGAGCAATAGGCCGATAGGATTTCAGTTCAAGGGGAGACTTTCCTTGCTTTAAGATCGGTACAAGACGGCTGCGCTTCCACTCAGGGGGAACAACACCGTCACTCCATGAGACATTGAGATGATGCAGCAGGATCTCTCGTGCTTCATGATCAAGGTGGCGGAGAGCAGCATATGTTACGTTGTCGGGTCCGGGCGAAGAGGAACGCCTGCAAATGGCTAAAGCAGCCTCCATTTCTTCCATGGAGAAAAGTTCATCCATTGCCGAAACTTGCATGAGGGGAACTTCGTACAATTCAAGATCCTTTTGTAGCATTCTGTTACTTGCAATTTCCGCACAAAAGTCTTCTCCTACATCCACTTCTCGACAGCCTTGGTGGAGAGCCAGTGCCTTAAAGGGGTGGCGTTGCTGAGGAGAAGAGCGAAGGCCCTGGAGAGTTCGCCATACGCGGGAGAGTGCTTTGCGGGGGTCCAACGAGTTACAGAATGAACGCCATCGTTCGTTGTCTAATTTGTCCATGCGACGACGTATTTTCTTCTGCGTGCGCCTGGCCTCCCTAAGGTCTAGAATCGACTTTGTGCGTCTGTATCTCTTCTCGGCACGCCGACGTATTGCACGAAGCCTTTCTAGTTCAATGTCGAAGTCTGTGCGAGCAGGTGACCATGAGAAACAGCGCGTCGCAGCATGCATCGCGTCCGCAATCACAAGCTCTATGCTACGTGCAAGGCCTCTCTGGCATTCGGCGTTCACCGAGGCTTGAAATGCGGGCCAATCAATTGTTCGAGAGACCATAGGGGAAAACATATTGCTTAGACCTTTGATGGCAACGTAAGTAGGAATATGGTCACTTCCGCGCGTTTCCAAGTCAGTAAACCAGTAGACGCTCGAGGTAAGGCATCGCGACACCAAAGTAAGGTCTAGGCAGCTGCTATACGACGACCCTTTCAAGAAGGTTGGACTGCCATCGTTCAAAAGGCAGAGGTCATGGTCCGAAGCAAAAGATACAAGAATCTGACCTCTTGAATTGGTTCTTGTACTTCCCCAAAGTGGATGATGGGCGTTGAAATCCCCTGTGATAATCTAAGGACTGGAGGTCGACGTCAAAACATTTCCAAGCCTTGTGTAGTCTAAACGGCTTGATGGGGAAATGTAGCCGGCGACGAGAGTGAAGGAGAGACTCTTCTTCTTTATGCTAAGGCACACATACTGGTTGTCGTCATGAGGAGGCACGGCCTGGGCCACGTAGGTGAGCTCTTTGCGAACATAAACGAGGACCTTGCTGATTTTGTCACACGTGGCGGAGGTAAAAGCTTCGTATCCTGATAATCTGAGGATATTTTTCACGTTTGGTTCACAGATGACTAGCACCGGAAACCGATTGACATATACAAATTGGCGAAAATCAGAAATACGTGATATCAGGCCTCTCGCATTCCACTGAAGAATTGAGGCATTCTTGACGTCTTCTTGAAAAGGTCGCCTCTGCAGAAGTGGGCGAGCCATGTTTCTAATGTAAGCTTTCAAGTACAGGAGCGAGAGCATCCAGTACTTGTAAAGCGCATCGAGCAGTCGAAGTTTGTGTATTTCCCAAAAGTGTGCGAATCGCAGCTATTAATGACTTCGTCAATGTATGCCACAGCGGTGCCTTTACTGATGTGCCAGCGTTCATTAGAAAAATTTGTCAGTAGTACCTCTCTGCGACCACCCATTAGGCTGACGATACCCGAGCGATAGCAACACCTTGATGGAACAGAAGTGTAGTTAATTGTTCGGCTACACCGTCCTTGTTAAACTGTTCTCCGCAACGACGAAGACAAGACTGCATGATAGTGGTGGTATGCAGACGTCGTCGTCGGCGACACGTAACGATGTACGTTGGCGCTCGTCGTCGTGGCTCGTGTCTATACTATTCGATAAGGTTATCTCGCCATCCCGTATGTTAACCACGGCGCCGTACTCCCGCAAGAAGTCCATTGCAAGGATGAGTGATCTGCAGCACTCTTTTAAAATCATAAAAGAGACGACAAAAGCTGTATTTCCTATCAGGAGTCGTGCAGTACATTTTCCTGTAGGTGTCATTATCTGGCCCCCGGCATTTCGAATATGAGGGCCCGTCCATTGCGTTTTGACTTTCTTGAGCCGGTCTGCCAACTGCTCACTCATTATCGAAAAGTCTGCGCCAGTATCAAACTAAAGCTGTCACGTCGTGTCCATCAATCGCTAAGAGTAGGTCGGCACTCACAAATTCGTCAGTGTTCCTTTTCTCCAGGTTGCTCTGCTCCTTGCTCATGATAATGGGGATTTTCGTCGGCGGTTCGACGACTTGCAACCTTCCCCCGGAGGTCGCTGATTTCAGTTTCCCCGCCGTGGGCTTGGAGAGCGGCCTCTTACCACGTCGGCGAAACTGCGACGGTCCGGCGAAGAATAGCGTAACGGAGACGGCGAGCGCGACCGGAGATTAGCTGAGCTGCCTTGTTCCCGAGTGATACTGTCGTCGAAGCGTGGATTTCTCTCCGGAAACTGTCGCGGAGTAACAGGTGACATTTCCTGGATGCCACCCTGGCGATGAGGGCAAAACGATAAATGTTCCCTGGTTCGCCACAGGGAAAACACAATGGTCGGCGATCAGCAGTGCGCCATGCGTCGGTCCTGCGAAGCTGGGGTCGCCTGAAATGCTCTCTCTGTATCCAGGCAGCAGTAGGTGGCCGCTGGTGGTACTGCTGTACTGGCACGGTAGAAAGAGGGCGACGGACAGCGTCTGCGTAGCTATATGCACTGCGTACGTGGCTCGAAGCGTGGCTCGAAGCGCGGCTCGAAGCGCGGCTCAGGACACGGTTCAGGGAGTGGCTCAGGAGATGCAAATGCTTGCCGGATTTCTTGGCGGACAACTTCAGCGACCGAAGCAACAGTAAACTACTTCGGTGTCGCAGTTTGCTTCGCAATCTCCTCGCGCACAATGTCTCTGATCAGTTGACGCAGCGAGGTCTCGTCGGTCACTGACAGAACTGCGGCTCCTGCAGGTGCATCGTTAGTTAGGCGTTCGTATTGCCGGCTACGCTGCTGGAGCGCCCGCTCAATTGCTGTGGCTTCCTTAATAAATTCTTCCACTGTTGTAGGTGGGTTTCGCACGAGACCAGCGAATAGCTGTTCTTTGACGCCGCGCATGAGATGGCTTAGCTTCTTCGAATCAGGCATGTTGGGATCCGCGCGGTGAAACAAACGAGACATGTCCTCGGCAAACATGGAGACACTTTCGTTGGGTTTCTGAATGCGCAACTCGAGAAGGCGTTGTGCATTTTCTCGGCGATCAGTGCTTCCGAAGGTATCAATTAGCCGACGGCAAAATTCGTCCCACGTTGTCAAATGTGCCTCGCGGTTTTGAAACCACGTCCTTTGCTACCGTCAAGAGCGAAGTACACATTGGAAAGCTACTGGTCCGGACGCCACTGATTGACCCTAGCCACGCGTTCGTACTGGTCCAGCCAGTCTTCGGCGTCTTCATACGTGTCACCGCGGAAGCTTTTGGGGACTAGATTGTTCTGAACAGTCACCTGTGTTGTACTTGCAAGCGCCATTTCCTGAGTCGGTGCGGTCGCTGACAAACTTCCTTGCAAGAGACCGAATTCCGGGCACAGACCTTGCAGGCGGCGGCTTGCGCGGTGCACAGGTGTCTCGGCGCGTGGATGATGTCTTGAAGGGCTGGATGCAGGGCTACTCGCAGGAGTCGTCCCAATCATTAGGCGAGGATTGCGATTACGCCAGCACCTCCACCAGTGTCACGGCTCACTGGAGACAGAGCGAAGAGCGGTATTTAATTGAGGCATGACGCTCATGGGCAATGACGCTCAGTTGCAAACTACTTCTTCTCTATCACCTCGCTTGCAACCCGAGGTCGTCATCTTTGTCTCAGCGTGGTTGGGCACAGGATAGCGGCGCGGCAATATAAATATCGTTGGTGCTCTTCCCTCTGAAAACAGCTATGAAAACTCTGCATCTTCCTGGAATCATGACCACGTACTCTAGACTTGCACGTCTCCACAGACGTGGACCTGATGCACGAGCTCAAAAACGCAGCCGGTCCCCGTTGAACGAGGCTTCTTCTATGTCCCCTCAGAACAAGGTCCAAAAAGTCTCCGCCCAGTACAGTTCTCAGGAGAACATTTGGAGAAGGTTGTTGCTTCTGCAATACTATCTTCAAAATAGGATCCTTGAGAGTATTACAGTGGAACTGTCGGTTCGATATTTGCTGCTTATACAGATTTAGATTGTCTTACCGTTCAGTTAAATGCTGATATTATCTTGTTGCAAGAAACTTGGTTTACACCAGATAGAAATTTTCATTAAAAATTATCGTTCATTCCGATTAGATCGATCTTCGAGAGGAGGGTGTTTACTGACACTGATATCTTCCAAAATTTGCCATAAGGCGAAGATAGCTCTAAAGCTACTGTCCTCCGAGTACGAAATACTAGTGTTAGACATAAACCTTCCATACTGTCGGTCATGTATTATAAGCCAATGTCTATTTCCTCAGGTGTTCAGGACACGCGCTCTTTGGATACTATCATTACTACTTGCGGAAAAGATGTTTTACTAGCTGGGGACTTTAACTCCCACCATATTACATGGGGATTAAAAACAGATCGGAGTGGCCATCGCTTATGGAACTGGTCCCAGGACATTTATCTTACGTGCGCAAATTCCGGACGACCTACTTTCTTCAGAGGTCAGGCTGCTTCTGCCTTAGACTTGACTTTTGCAAGCTCAAGCATTTCCCTGGCCGTTGATCGTCGACTGTTGATCATGCCACAAATAGCGACCACATACCGATCATTTTTGATATTTTACGTCCAGTTACCTCCTGCCTTTCTAATACCCCCGCGTACTTTCATAAACTACAGTAAATTTCAATATTCCTTGCGATCTGCATGGCTTCTCTGACTGATGGTAATCTCAAATCGAAAAGCACTGAGCATTTGTTCTGTTTTAAAAGATTCGCGGGGAAAATCTCAATTGGTTATACAATCTAGTTAAAACGAATTCTTCCCCTTGTGGAATGATGACTGTTCGCGTGACTACAGGCGAAGGAAGGCAGCTTGGAAAAAACTGTTACATAATCAATGCCCTCAAAACTGGCTGGATTACAAATTCTATGCAGGTTACTTTAGACGGACAGTGTTGAAGGCTAAAGATGAGTACGACACCCAGCATTTTGCATTTCTTTCTAAACCAAACAATAACGCGCGCTGTTTAGCTTTCTACGCGCCAAGAAAATGATTCCGCGACCAATCAATGCAGAATCCGCAGTTTTGTCTCCAGAAGAAATAAAGGATCTGTTGGAGGTAATCGCTAGAGGGCTAGAACGTCGCTTTTGTTCCCAACAACCGTTTAGCTTCCATTGCTATCTCCATCCGACGAAGATTTCACGGAAATTTCGAAGGCTGAATTATCAGATTGTCTTACAAGCTTTCCATCAGCGGCTCCGGGCCCCGATGGAATCACTTCGACCATGTGTAAAATTTTATATGAAGAATCACAAGGAATGTTTATTAGACATAATAAATTATTCCGTCAGAAAGGCATGGGTTCCAATTGGAGTGGAAAATTGCCAAGGTCATTCCCTTGCTTAAAAATCCGGGTGACGGCTATACATTAGACAATATCAGGCCAATCGCGTTAACTTCAGATTTAGTAAAATTGATTGAAAGAATTATCAATATTCGTTTTGTAAATTTTCTTAATGAGCGATCGATTTCTGAGTCCGAAACAAAATTGGTTTCAGATCACAGTGCTCTATATGGCAGGCCCATATTGACCTTCAAAGCCGTATTCAGTTGGCACGGCGCCAAAGACAGTATGCGGCATTAGTCACTCTAGATATCTCAAAAGCATATGACAGTGTTGAACATATGATATTGATCAATCAGCTTCAGAAATTAACCTTCCAAAATACCTTCAAGTATGGATTTCAGAATTTTTAAGAAACAGAGAATTTTATTGCTTCCAAAGTGGCATTTTCTTCGGCTAGGTACGTGCAGTCAGAGGCGTTCCACAAGGGGCAGTACTTTCTCCAGTCTATTTAATATCCTTATGAGTTCCATCCCATGTCATGATGATGTACATACTTATGTGTACGCTGAGACATAGCGTTTTTTTCATCGACAAATGACATCCACAAATTTTATCAATATTACAGACATACTTGTCTGCTATGGAAAGATGGCTTGATGCGATGCATCTCTGTCTCAACGTTAACAAATGGCTCAGTGCTAGCGTTTCCATTAAAGGACCCCATCATATATTTCTCTCTCTTATCATCTAAATATTATCCCACAAGTAGAGACAGTCAAGTATCTTGGCGTGATATATGGCGGTTCACTGTCTTGGAAGGCACACATTGACTATATTGCACAAAAGGTGTTCGTGCGGTGGCTTGCTGCGTAGGCTGAGCAATAGTCGATCAGGAATGCGAAGACCAACGCTTTTAACAATATACCGCATGTATGTTCGACCGGTATTGGAATTTGGATGCGTACTGTACTTTGAAGCTCCTGCATATAAACTTCGCCCCCTTGTTCTTCTGAGAGGGCAGGCCTTGCGACAATGTTTAGGGCTACCTAAATTTGTAGCAATGAAGTTTTACCATCTGGAAGCTACGATGCCATCTCTTGTTACGAGGTTTCGATTATTAGCTGTGCAGTCATATTAAGACTATATGAATCACCTATAAGGCGTTCACAAACAGTTTTATCTCCCAGCCGGACTTGTTTTTCGGCTTTTACTGGCCGCGATTCTACACACCACAAATTATTTTTATTCAAACTCTCCTAGATCAATTAAACATACAAATTCGTGAGGTGAGTCCTGTTGTTTACACACCAATTCCATTAAAATTCAGTATGATGATATTTTTCCTAAAAATGCAAAGACATTATCTTCCCGCGTGCTAAGCTCAACATTAAAGGATTACTTTTTGCACGTTCCGATCGAGACAGTTATTGCCACTGACGCTTCTCAAAATGAAGGAAAAGTGTGGGAATTGGAATATTTCTCCTATTCTTGATTGCTCGTCTCTCTTCGCCTCCCAGACTTCGTACCGATCTTTCTAGCGGCATTTTTAGCTGTCGTTCTAGCCCTCCGTAAACTCAATACATCAACACGTTCCACAGTGATCGTGACGGATTATTTATCTCTGTGCTCCTCCCTCACAGCTTCCGATAATTCCCCGGTTTTGAGAGCTTTCACATCGTTAGTGCCCTCTCACTAGCTTGATTAGATTGGTGTGGATACCAGGGCATAAGGGCCTATTTCTAAAACGAAATGGCAGATTCGTTGGCGAAAGCCTCCCCTGAATGGCCCGGTAACTCATATCCTACCGATTTCAGCTTTCATCATAGGGGCTAGATTTCGGAGAAAAATGATGCTGCGTGAATTCACGCCCCTTCTTTAACAAACTCGTCAGATTTTCAGCACTTGTCGCATTATTGGAATAGCAAACTCTGTTCAAACACGATCACTTGAAGTCGCAATCACTAGACTACGCTGCAGAACTCCATCTTTAATTTTTTACCTACACAGAGCTGGTCTGGTTCCCTCACCTAACTGTCCTATTGCGGACAACATGAAACATTAGGTCATTTTCTTATTGTCTGTCAAAGATATTCTGAATTGCGAAAAAGAACCTTAGAAACACCGTTCCGCCTTCTTAGATTAGAATTAAATGCTCAAAATTTACTATTATTGGGGGCCTCTACCCTTGGGCACAGCGACGGGAAGGTTGTCGATGCCATCCAGAATTACATTACAGGGTCAGAAAGATTTATATGACAAAATCAGGGTTTATGGTTCCGAAATATTTTACAAATTTTTGTAGCGTTAGCTACACTGGCCTAGCCAAGCCCGTTTCGCGCGGGACATCAAGAGCCGTGCTGCGCATGCGCAAGGATCAGTGATGTCACACGGCTTGCGCACCGGAGCCACCGGAGCCGGCACCTCTCGCTCACTCCGCCGCCGCCGCGCGCGACTCACCGCCGCCGGTCTGCGCATTCCAGAGGAGTGACGTCGTAGCCGTGGTAGACGCACTGGCGCCGGCGCGCGCTCGCTGTGCAGTCGCCGTCTGACACTGCGCTGGAGCCGCTGCGCTTCTGACTGGCGTTTGCCAGTGTGGTATAGCCATGGAGAAGGAGAGCGCAAATGCTGCTCAACAGGCAGAAGAACGGAGAAGCTTGACTCATAAGAATAATCTTATCTTAAGAATAATCTTAAGAATAAGCTAAGAATAATGAGCTGAACCTTTGCTAACGCTACGTATATCCTGGCATAGCCGAGCTAAGCCACTGCAACTTTTTTTGATGACTACTTCACTACTTCAAATTTGATGACTACTTCTTTTTTTAGTCATCATTTATTCCTTTATTCTATTCAAGTCATTTGATATATTCTAATTATTCATTCTCAGATGCCTATATATTCCCACATTTACGTTTGGATTGTTTTTATACACCTCCTTTCTGATTGTTATTTCAAACTACCCGGTTCTTGGCCAATCCCCCAGAATGGGTATGTGCCAATAACTCCAAGGCTCTACCTCTACTTCTACCTGCCATCTCGGCTGGTTGCTGATACGCCTGTGCTACTCGCCTATTTTGTAAATATTTGTAAATATACGTTTTTGCGCAACATTTCTGGTGGAGATTCTGGGTGCGCTGCCTGTTCATCCCCATCACCCAAGTACCGGAACTCCGAAGTGGTCGCCGCGTTGTTCCCTCGGTGATGGCCACCGAAGCACGTACCGCGCCGGAACCTACCGTGCAGCAGCCGTCCCCACCGTCTGTCATCTTATCGCTTCCGCAAGATCCGGGCACCTTCTCTGGCACAGATAACGTGGACGTCGAGGGACTGGATTTCATGGTAAGAGCGCGTCAGCAAACAGAACAGATGGGACGATACGCTTATGCTGGCGAACGTGATATTTTATCTGAAAGGAACCGCGCGCGTCTGGTACGAGATGCATGAACACGATGTGACCAGCTGGGACCTTTGCAAAGAAAAACTGAATGACTTGCTCGGTAAGCCCTTGGGCCGTCAACTCGCCGCTAAAAAAGAACTTGGCTCCCGTGCGCAGTCATCTACTGAATCATACATTTCGTATATTCAAGATATTCTAGCGCTTTGCCGTAAAGTTGACGGTAACGTGTCCGAAGCGGACAAGATCGGACACATACTCAAAGGAATCGCCGATGACGCATTCAACCTCTTAGTATTCAGGAACTGCGCCACCGTGGATCCTATTGTGACAGAGTGTCGGCGATTCGAACAAGCTAAATCCCGCCGTATCGCCCAGCAATTCACCAGGCTCCCCAATACTGCCGCATCGTCATCATGTGAGGAACCACTACATACGTTGCAATCGCCGGTTTCGAACACTTTGACACGGATCGTTCGTCGTCAACTAGAAGCAATGTCATCAGCCCCTCTCGTGCCCGATGTCTCGACTGCCAACCAGCCTATGGTTTCATTGATTCAAGCCGTCGTTCGACAGGAGGTCGCGAATTTGGGACTCTCCTCTGTGTGCGCTGTTCGCGTGCCACCAGTCGCACCAGTCACACCACCAGTTCCACCAGTCGCGCTGCGGAACCAACCCTTTTACTCGCGATACCGCAATCCCGTTGAGTGGAGACGCCGGATGATCGCCCAATATGTTTCGCGTGCTCTCGAGTTGGGCATATTGCGCGACACTGCTGGAGCCGTCAGACGTCACCGACTTGCTGGAGCACCCGGAACCCTCGTCCTGAAGGCTACTCCCGTACAACATCGTCGCGCTCTTCACTGACTGGCACGCCCGACGTCGGACACTCGCACCAACGTCCAATGTGTACAGCAGGTCACCATCGCCGCGCGATCGCGGATCTCGCTCGCCGCAAGCCCGCCGATTGCCTTCGCCGCAAGCCCGCCGTTTCCCGTCGCCTGCCACCGCTGGACGCTACGCATCGAAAACTAACGAGTGCAGTGCCCGGAGGTGACGCTGCATTCTCGACCCGGCCTCGAAATCCTCGTCTGACTGTTCCTACCCGCTCTAATTTGCTCGAAGTCCAACTCGACGGTGTTAGTGTTACGGCCCTTATCGACACTGGTGCACAAATCTCGGTGATGAGCTCTAGTCTTCGTGAGAAGCTGAAGAAAGTCCTGACACCCTCCGTGCTACGTACAGTGAGAGTTGCCGATGGAAGCACACCTGCTGTTGTTGGAACGTGTACTGCCCGCGTTACTATATCTGGCCATACAACGAGCGCTCATGTTCTTGTGCTTGAGCAGTGCCCATACGACGTGATCTTGGCATTGACTTTTTGTCGACACATTCAGCCCTCGTCGACTGCGGCACCGGTGTCCTGCAACTTGAACTCCCTTCTGCCCCAGAGACTCTTCCGGCTAAACCTACGCAACTGTGTTCTTCGGAGTAGGTGCGATTACCGCCCCAATCCACTACTTATGTTCTTTTGACGCCCTCTCCTGCGGTCGCTGACGGGGATTACGGTGCATCCCCTATACTGACGTTGTCTTGGCACACAATGTGACCCTACCCCACACGGTTGTCGAAATTGTCAACAACGAGCTTATCTTGCCTGTGCTCAACTTTGGCTTATCCGCCCGTGTTCTTCCATCCGGAATTGCGCTTGCAACGTTGGATCCCTCAATGGGTGTCAATATCCACGCTAACATCTGAGGCGACTTTGAGTCCGACGGTGTCAGTAGGATCCACCAGCTTGCCCACCAGTGAATTCAACAAAATGATAGCCGCGGACCTTTCACCCTGCGCAGGCGGATGAGCTCCACTGTGTGTTAGCGTCGTAGCGGGACGTTTTTTGACTTCGACAACCGCCCACTTGGCCAGACAAACGGTTGGCATGCACCGAATCGACACAGGCGACGCAAACCCTATTCATTGCTGTCCGTATCGTGTTTCTGCTGCTGAACGGGCGATTATACAAACAGAAGTCGACAATTTGGCTGCAAAAGGCATTATAGAACCTTCGTCTAGCCCATGGTGCATCCCCAGTTGTGCTTGTCAAGAAAAAAGACGGCACCTGGCGTTTCTGTGTCGATTACAGACACCTGAACAAGATTACCAAGAAGGACGTATATCCGTTGCCACGCATAGATGATGCCCTCGATTGCCTCCACGGCGCGAGTTATTTTCGCCCATCGACCTGCGGTGTGGCTATTGGCAGGTTGCCGTAGATCCTATGGACCGCGAGAAGACCGCTTTGTGATACCTGACGGGTTATACCATTTAAAGTTATGCCCTTCGGCCTATGCAATGCGCCAGCCACATTTGAGCGCATGATGGATTCGCTCCTTCGTGGCTTCAAATGGTCGACCTGCTTATGTTACCTAGATGACGTTATTGTTTTCTCAACGACATTTGACAGCCATATTCAGCGCCTTCCGCCATCCTCCAAGTGTTCCGCAACGCCGTCTTCAGCTTAACTCATCGAAGTGCCATTTTGGTCGCTGCGAAATAACAGTGCTCGGCCACCTTGTTAATGGTGTAGGAATCCGACCTGACCCAGAAAAAATTCGTGCCGTGAAGCATTTCGCTACACCTTGCTCAACCAAAGACGTTCGCTCCTTCATTGGCTATGTTCATATTTTCGTCGCTTTGGTCAAAAATTTCGCTGAAATCGCTCGTCCGCTCACCGACCTTCTCACGAAAGATACGCCTTTTGTCTGGGGCCATCTCGAAGCTCATGCATTTTCTGCACTTATCCGCCTTATGAAGACTTCTCCTCTTTGGCGCACTTGGACCATCTGCTCCTACGGAAGTTCGGACGGCTCCAGTGGATACGGAATCGGAGCCGTCCTTGCCCACGCCAGCATGGTCGTGACTGCGTCATAGCGTATGCCAGCCGCCGCCTGCTCTCAGCCCCAGAACGCAATTACTCAATTACCGAGCGTGAATGCTTGCCCTTGTTTGGGCAATCTCCAAATTTCGGCCCGTAACTCTTTGGCCACCCTTCACGGTAGTCACTGACCCCATGCGCTCTGCTGGCTTTCCCTCGCTGAAAGATCCTACAGGCCGTCTCGACGCTGGGCTTTGCGATTAGAAGAGTACTCGCTTTCCGTCATCCACAAGTCCGGCCAATTACATCAGGACGCGGACTGCCTGTCCCGTTATCCCGTGGATCCACCCGACAGCAGCAACCCTGACACCGATGCCTGTGTCCTTTCTATATCTCAGTTAATTCATTTCGGCGATGAACAGCGACGTGACCGCGTTACGTTCCATCATCAACCATCTCAGTTACGGGCCCCGTGACGAGTCACTCCGGATGTTTACCTTACATAATGGAACTTTATACCGCCACAGTGTATACTCCGAAGGCCCTGACACTTGCTTGTGGTGCCCTCCCACATGCGTACTACTGTCCTCCAGCAGCTTCACGACAAACCTACAGCAGGTCATCTTGGGTGTAACGCGCACTTGTGATCGCGTGCGGCGTCGTTTCTTTTGGCCTGGGCTTTATCGCTCCGTACAGAAGTATGTTGGCCGCTGCGAACTTTGCCAGCGAAGCAAGAGACCACCGACGCTTCCCGCCGCCTTCTCTTCAGCCTATCGATGTCCCAGTAGAGCCGTTCTTCCGCGTCGGCCTCGATTTGCTCGGACCTTTCCTTACATCAGCATCAGGGAACAAATGGTTGCTGTCGCGACAGACTATGCCACGCGTTACACTATTACGCGCGCACTTCCAACCAGCTGTGCTACCGATATTGCCGACTTCCTCCTTCACGATGTTATTCTGCATCACGGAGCGCCTCGTCAACTGCTCACCGATTGCGGTCCTTACTTTGTGTCCCGTGTCATCGATGACCTTCTACCTCATGTTCCACGAAACACAAAGTCACCACGCCTATCACCCTCAGACAAACAGCCTCACCGAACGCCTGAATCGCACCATAACCGACATGTGTCCATGTATGTTTCCGCCGACCACGCGACTGGGATGCTACATCGCCCTTTGTTACATTTGCGTATAATTCGTCACGCACGAACGGCACGTTGTTCACCGTTTATCTTCTTTTTGGGCCGGGTACCGACACTACCTAGATGGATCCTTACTACCAGCCGCTCCACGACAACCATGGAGTATGCACAAGATGCCATCAAAAGGGCGCACGCTGCGCGTCTATCGCTCGTGACCGCGCTTCAGATGTCGCAGGTGTCACCGAAG